>NC_052510.1:48639366-48839139 GCF_014356525.2 Nilaparvata lugens | reverse complement strand
GGTCAAAATTGTACAATTTATGCACCTAGATACACCACAGTTATATTATCATCATCAAATTTCAATTCATGTTCACTACGCAGAATAATTTTGTACATACTTTGTAAAACTATCTTAATTCGACTTGTTGATTGATAGCTACGTTGGTTTTATTACTTAGAAACTGGAATGTAAGCCAGCTTATAATGTAAGTTGTATGAGTAAATGAATTACTAAAGAAAATATATAGTGAAATTTTCCAGTTCAATTCCAAATTGTAACATTCAAAAAAGATTTATCAAAAGGTAATTTTAAATATGGATAGAAATTGATATTGTTTTCAGTTTGACATCAAATACAGAAAATACTTCAAGATTTACCAAAAACTGCAATGTAAAGGTAAGCTTTAGTATATGCGACTGCGGCCAACGACCAAGAATAATTACCTTTGATTCTTATGGGAGATCTCACACATATTATGCAGTCTACCAATGTGTTAAAGCTTCTATAGTGAGGTCCACGTTATAATGGCAGTGAAGAAAGATAGGAGAGAAACGTTGCCAAGTCTCTCCATTTTGCCACTAAGTCACTCAACTCAGCTCAACTCAGTTACTTTACACAGCTGTTACTCAATTCATCCAATTAAATTGATCTATAATAATTATAATTTCCTTGATAAAATAATCAATTTAATGTCAAATCAATCAAGAATATATTTTTTCATAATTGATTCAAAAATTTGCTTCCATAACTGAGATCAGATTTTATTTTATACAAACCTGAAATGGCGGCTATTTTAAAAAGCTGTGATACACCAATCTGAATCTCAAAACAACATAAATTAAGTTATTTGGTAGGTATTCTATTCCAATATCTTTTAAAAATAAGAGAAAATAGAAATCCTATTGAAAATAAGTAATTTCAATGGAAATAATTCTGAAATAACCTTTCAATATTATTTATACCGGTACGAGTAGGTCTAACCTATACGTGTAGGCTAACTGAAGCATGGATGAAGTCTAGGATGGTTAGTTATCTACTTTTAAAATGTCATTTCATGTATTTTAATTTGTGTTTCTTATACGGTAATGTCTAAAAATTATTTAATTGATTCAAAAATACATTTTAAATCAATTATACGACTTGTGCACTAAAGTATTTTGATAGAATGAAGAAAAAAATGACGACTGAGAATTCTTTGTCTACTTTTGTAAAATCACTAATAAAAATAAAATATTCTGGAAAACAGACAACATCGCAAAGCTAGAGAGAGATAGCGCTATCTGTTTTGTTGTATGATAGAAAAGGACAGCAACAGTATTGTCAATCCTACACTGCCATTATAACGTGGACCTCACTATATAAGAATCAATGGTATTCTTCCTAGGTAGAAGCCGCGGTCATATAAACGTACGTTTCCAATTTTTTTATTGTTTGCTTGAATTTTTCAGAACCTTAAGATAAACATGCAACAGTTTCAGCAAAGTATCACAAAACATCCACCGTTATCACAAGAAGGAGCTTCCTTCTTCCTTCCTCTTCCACTTGGAACTCGCTACGTGCCTGGATTCATCAATCCTTGAGGGTAATTCAGTTCCAGCTTGAGCTTCAACTTAATGCCCCAGTAAATTTTGTGAAAAAATGAAAAGTTCAGACGTTGAGGCCAAGAATAAAACTAAACTGTTCAGGCTGTTTGCAAATTCTGCATGCAACCGCGTGAGAAAACTAAGCGCCAACGTGAACAGTATGCAAAATTGCAGCAGCTAAGATAAGAACAAACTTTTCAACCTGAACCGTTAGTTTCGCCGTTCACGTTTTGACACTAGCAATAAAAGTCATCAAAAGAGAGATATGGTAGTATGTTAGTGTTGATTGTGTTTACAGACTGCTGTTGAGCACAGCACGGCCGGCCACGAATCACTGTTATCAAACACTGAGAATATCTGAGGTGGAGGATGGTCTCACAAATCATGTACAAAATCGCCCGGATACAATCTAATCTAGAGCAGACAAGACATAGAATATAGTACAATATTCAGTGGCACTCAGTGACGGAGAAAATAAAATAGATGAAAGAAGAAAACTGTGTAAAAGTGGAACTTTACTTAGGTGCTCATATATTATGATAGCAATTGAGCATTTCACCGATTCGATACGGTGTTACGCTTCTTTTTACTTTCCTTGCCCTATTACCATAGGTAAGGAAAGTATTGCTTTCCGAAAAAAATTAAGGTACCCCAATTTATAAATTTCTATAAGTTTCAAGGTCCCTGAGTCCAAAAAAAGTGTTTTGGGTATTGGTCTGTATATATAATATATATATATATATATATATATATATATAGTGTGTGTGTGTGTGTGTGTGTGTGTGTGTGTTGTGTGTGTTGTGTGTGTGGTGTATGAGTGTATGTGCGTCTGTGTACACGATATCTCATCTCCCAATTAACGGAATGACTTGAAATTTGGAACTTAAAGTGCTTCCCCTATAAGGATCCGATACGAACAATTTCGAACAAATCAAATTCAAGATGGCGGCTAAAATGGCGAAAATGTTAACAAAAAAACGGGGTTTTTCGCGATTTTCTCGAAAATGGCTCCAACGTTTTTGATCAAATTTATACCTAAAATAGACATTGATAAGTTCTATTAACTGCCACAAGTTCCATATCTGTAAAAATTTCAGGAGCTCCGCCCCATCAATGCAAAGTGTGATTTTAGATTCTCAATTATCAGGCTTCAGATACAATTTAAACAAAAAAATTCAAGTGGAAAAGATTGAACATAGAAATCTCTACAATTGATGTTCAATGACATTTTCACCTAAAATTGGAAATAAGCTCGACATTCGAGAAAATGTATTTATTCAATAATGCAAACTGTTGGCAACTGTTGTTTCTTTTAAATTATTCACTATGAAGAGATAGCAGACTTCGTGTGTCTCCAGCGTTATTGTCCTGTCACCAGCTGGCAGATCCTAGAATAGTAGACTTGAGATGCGCGTGTACACTAGCGTCAGGTGATAAATTTTCATAACAGCAAGGAAAGTTGTGTGAGTGCGCCACACCAGATTTTTTGTTTTGTCTTCCTTGTTCAAGTCTCCATGTTTCTTCTTCTAACATTGTTCTTCTTGAATATCTTCATTGATTCATACAATAAGTACATCATCAAAATAATAGGGGAGAGGAAAAATAAGGTAACCTTGTAAGGTAAGGTTACCTACTAATAAGGTAATTCCTCTCCCAAATTTAGATAAGGTTACACATGGCAACATACCTACATTCCTCAACATTCTTAGGCCCGTTTGCACGAAAGTCGGTTAAATTTTAACCGTGATTAATTTCACGAGCACCTATTAGAGAAGCCCTTTTTGATTAGACGGCTTCTCTGATTGGTTCTCGTGGAATTAATCACGGTTAAAATTTAACCGGGCTTTGTACAACCGGCACTTATTCCTTCAACATTTTTAGAACTATCACATCCTGAAGGCAGAATCTGAAGCAAGAAAAATCTGAATGCAGAATCACACTCACGTTTGCTTGTTCTGTATCTCTCTGTTGGTATTTCTTCTCAAGAACATTGAAGCTGCGTTTTCATTGAAGCTAGATATCATATTAGTTGAAGTTGAAACACAATATAAAAATTTTCGATTGATCGCTCAGTTTCCATCTCGTTTAAATTTGCAATCCTTCTTTATAATAACCGCTCTATCACCATATCTCTTTGTATTGTAAAGTATCACTACCATTATTTATACATTGTACTACTATGTATATTCGTGAAATATTGGAAAACAAGTTCAATATTTCAAGCTTCTTTAAACATACTATGGTGAGGTCCACGTTATAATGGCAGTGCTTGATTAGCAATGGTATTATTTATTTATACATTAATAGATACAATCATTCTCAACTATGAATGATTGGGAAAGGAACAACAGGCTTAAAGCCCAAAACTGTTCCTTTCCCAAATTTAGATAGAAATTGTCCAAAAATAGGTTATGTTTACACTACACGTTTTTTGTCCAATTTTGAGTCCAAAATATTTATAAACTAGGAATTTAGAATTTAGGAAAGTTGAAAACCACATTAAATAATAATACTTCACTAAATCATCACTAATAACTGAAAATACTGTATTAATAATTGAAAATTTTAAAATTCGAAAAGAAACTCAAACGTACTCCTAAAACAACAGCTGACTGTATTGCTATCCTTGTCTATCATTCAACAGAGCGGATAGTGCTATCTCTTTCTCACTTTGCTCTGTTGCCAGATCGTCTTTCAACAATGTAGAATTATTAACAGAATATTTTATCTTAATCACGAAAACTCATTATGAAAATATTGATAAATATAATATCTTGCTTAATAAAATATAATTGATTATTTTAAACGAGAATGAACCGTTAATATTACATCAATAAACCTTTATCAGCTACCGTAAGGCATTGATCGGTGCTACAAGAACTACAAGACATAGGATCGGTGGTAGCGTTTTCCTCCTATCTTTCTCTACTGCCATTATAACGTGGACCTCACTATAGTATTGTATCTATTAATTGGATCTGGAATGAAATTCAATGGAAATTCGAATATGATGTGTAATTAGTTCATTTTGAAGATTGATATACTCAATATATAGGTGAAATGTGAGAAGCCAAGGTAAAATTATGTAATTTGGTACAATAAGTAGTGTCACGGCATATTTTCCAATAAAAATAGATTAATCAAAAGAATTTTGAAAATAGGCGCCAATCTCTGAGTTCATTATCCGATAACAGAGAGCGCTCCTTCCATACAGCTGATAGATTGATCGGCCAAAAACAAAAATATTCTACAAGATGATAATATTTTCCAAATTATTAATAATTTAAGGTAATTCGAAATAAAATAAAATATCAAATTCTATTCACCACCTATCCCATTCCCTTCCTTGATTTGGCAATTGAGTGTGACGTCACATCTCGGGTTGTGTCGGGTTGTGCCGTATGATGATGTGCTGAGAACTGAACGTGCTTCATATGTGAAGGAGAGATAACGCATATACGTCGTTGCCCGTATCGTGTCGACCGGTCTTATGAGGACTATAATATATAGCGGTGAGTTGATCAATAATATATATATTGCCAAATTTTCCTGCATTTTCCATCACCACCACATGTCTTACCTCAGGCCTATTAATTGATTGAGTTATTCGGAGCAATTATGAAACATAATGAACCTTTTCAAATATAAAAATATGGAACCAATTTCAATTTATTCCAAAAAATAGGCCGAAGTAGTAGTGGAAATTATTTTCTAAATTGCGATTTCAAGATTTTAAACCCCAATAGTAGTAAAATATATTATATAATATTCTAGTAAAATATAGCAGAGAAATTTCGGATATAAAATACAACAGTTGAGTGGTAAAATATTAAGGGAATTACAGAGGAGTTTTCCATAACGGGAAGACAAGGAGAATTGTAAAAGCGACAGAAACGAATGAGTGGAAATTGTATCACACAATATGAATTTGGAGCTTTGATTGTAACTGAAAACCCTCTATCAACCCCCAATTCCTTATCGATTTCAGACCTTCATCAATCCCTCATATTCACATTTTTACTCTCCTTGCCCTATTACCATAGGTAAGGAAAGTATTGCTTTCCGAAAAAAATTAAGGTACCCCAATTACTAAATTTCTATAGGTTTCAAGGTACCCTGAGTCCAAAAAAGTGGTTTTTGGCTATTGCTCTGTATGTATGTATGTATGTATGTGTGTGTGTGTGTTGTGTGTGTGTGTGTGTGTGTGTGTGTGTGTGTGTGTGTGTGTGTGTGTGTGTGTGTGTGTGTGTGTGTGTGTGTGGGTGTGTGTGTGTGTGTGTGTATGAGTGTATGTGCGTCTGTGTACACGATATCTCATCTCCCAATTAACGGAATGACTTGAAATTTGGAACGTGAGGCCCTTACAATATAAGGATCCGACACGAACAATTTCGATCAAATGCGATTCAAGATGGCGGCTTAAATAGCGAAAATGTTGTCAAAAACAGGGTTTTTCGCGATTTTCTCGAAAACGGCTCCAAGGATTTTGATTAAAGTTATACCTGAAATAGTCATCGATAAGCTCTATCAACTGCCACAAGTCCCATATCTGTAAAAATTTCAGGAACTCCGCCCCATCTATGCAAAGTTCGATTTCAGATTCTCAATTATCAGGCTTCAGATACAGTTTAAACAAAAAAATTTTAATGGAAAATATTCAGCATGAGAATCTCTACAACTAATGTTCAGTAACATTTTCACCTAAAGTTAAAAATAAGCTCGAAATTCGAGAAAATGTGATTATCCAATTGAAAACTGTTGGCAACTATTGATTCTATTAGATGATTCACTATGAAGAGATAGCACACCTCGTGTGTCTTCAGCGTTATTACCCTGTCACCAGCTGCTGGCTCAAATGAATAGTAGACTTAAGATGCGCGGGAACACTAGCGTCAAGTGATCAATTTTCATAACGGCAAGGAAAGTTGTGTGAGTGCGCCACACCAGATTTTTCATTAAGTTCTTTAGCTAGTGTGTACACTTGGTCTGTCAATCACTCCATCACTGGAGTCGCCACTCACTTCATCACTCCAACCACATCAAGTTTAGCATAAGAACTCCTCTCTTATAAAATACGAATCAATCCATGAACAAAACCCAAACATATTTCATTCCATCCCAATAAATTTGCAATAAGAATTATTAATTTCCACGAATTCCAACTCATAAAAACACTCGAATCATTAATGCCACAATCAACGCATCCTGCATCCAACTGCAGTTACAAGGGATTCAGCATAAATCTTGTTCGTTACCCGAGCGCATGCGCACTGCTGCATGACAAAGTGCACAATTTAATGACGAACCCGCATGTCCATTTGTTTCCCATAAACTATTCAACTTGATGGATGCCATACGAATTTTATGGCGGGCCCAACGTAATAAGCAATGATAGTTTATTGTCGTGACTTTGTCTAATCGTTTAGCTAATGCTATTCTTGCATTCGGCATCGCGTCGTAATTCTCCGCTTACGACCAACACTGTCTCATAATTATGGTTATTGTTGTTAAAATGTTAACTCGCTCCAAACATGCTGTTTGATTCATGTTGATTGGAGATGAAGATGTCGACTACACTGTTCATCTGTCCTGTGATTTGCTGGTGGTCTCTAAAAGGCAACGATGCAGAATTTTCAATGAGAACCGCACTATGAAAAATGGCATGAAGATAGAAGGCTACAGAGCAATAATACACAAGTGAATCAAAGAACACCAACTCCACCTGTATGAATACATTGCTGTTTCATGATTCACCTCTTAGAGTACATTCTAAGTTTCAGATTTGGAAAAAGGAACAGACACTTTTTCAACACTCAACATGATTTATGAAGAATTATGAATAAGGAACAGCTGAAGTTGAGAGGGAATTGAGATATTATGCAAGATATTTACTGAGGAGAGTTTTGTACAGGTAGTCAATATTTGAGGACACGTCAGGAAAACTTTTATGAAATGAGTAAGTAACATATAAAAGTTCACTGACCACTGATCGAGTTGGAAATAGAAGAATTGAAAAATGAAGAACTATTTTTTATGAATCCTGAAATCCATACCGCCAAAACTCCAACTGTTTTTAAAGGTTTGGTGTTTCCAAAAATAGAAAACAATCGAACTTACTAAATCCTGAAATTCTCCAGTTCTTTCTCAGTTCTCAGTCTGGAAAAACCTCTCAGTTCACCTTTCGGCCTTTATCTGTAAATTCTCCCACAATCTTATGAAAATACTAATTTGAAAATACCTTGTGCTCATTGATGATACGAGATCAATACGATACGAGATTCAACTTCCTTGAATAGATTGATACTTCCTTGATAGATTTTCTTTTCGACAGTTAGATACCATTAGCAATACTTAGACTAATATCTGGTCAATCCTTTTCAGTATACTTTCTTATAATGCACAGATTTGTTTTTCCCCGACTGCAATATTTATAATCGAGGAATAACTGAATTGTAGTTTAGAATTATCTAGTACTTCCATCAATCGTAAGTCTCATGAAACGAATGTAAAAATCTCTCCTACTCTCTTGTTATCTTTCCCGGCACTTCCATCCATCGTATGTTTCATGAAACAAATGCAAGAATCTTAACTACTCTCTTGCTATCTTTCCCAGTACTTTTATCCATCGAGTGTTTCATGAAACAAATGCAAGAATCTCTCCTACTCTCTTGCTATCTTTTCCGGTACTTATATCCATCGAATGTTCCATGAAACGAATGTAAGAATCTCTCCTACTCTCTTCTTATCGTTCCCAGTAATGCACAGTTTTGTTTTTCACCGATTGCAATATTTATCATCGGGGTATAACTGAATTGTAATTGTGTTTTTATTTAAATTCACAAATTTCTTTCCAATAAAACATACCAGTATCTATTTTATTTATTATTTTCCATCTTACTGAGCTGTGTGTTTTTGTTTTTCTTATTGATTCTGAATGTAAATATTGTAAGTTTGAATAAATAAAATTTGAATTTGTAATAATTGAGAATTTCCAAATCCATCCATCGTATGTTTCATGAAACGAATGCAAGAATCTCTCCTACCCCCTCCTTCCCTATACAGAGACGGCGCAAATAGGTTTCGCGTAGCCGGATCGACCAGCGAGCAGTTATAACAGAGAGGGCGATGACAGACTAAAAACAAATCATATTTCTAATTAAAAAGCAGGGGAAACCGCTGGCTGCAACATGCCCCACGCTGCCAGCAATACAATCCAATCCAATCCAATCCGGCTCGCACTCTTGTTAGCGGTCCGTCATCGCTTCGTATGCATGATTACGACGACCGCTGCCGGCCACGACTGGTTTCCAATGAGGGAAAACGGTAAGTGAGAAAAGCAGACTCCTCTCCTCCTATTGACCAGGGATGCGATACGATGATATCAGCATAAATAACGGAACACAACCGATTGTTGACTATGGCTCCTCCTATAATAATAACTAACTCGGAAACCACCTCCATTTACAGTACTTTTTCTCAAACCATACACACACAACCAACAACAGACAAGACCGTTTTCAATCTACACGCGTCTATTTATGCCGGTGGTGTTACATCTTCAATTTATTATTATTGTTAGCTCTGTAGCTGTAAGCGGGCGTTGTCACGGTCCATTCAAAACGTATTTACCATCGCGTTGCGATGTGATGAAGTGTGCCACAGCCAGACAACACCGGCCATTATTCTGTTCAATGCATGTGTTGTGTAGTTGAGTCCCATTGCTGTGTCAAATTAACAATATTTCAGGATAATACGCCACAGTGCGCTTACAGACCTATCAAACAAATACTGTACAAGCCTGACCGAGCTATTATTTTGATCTATCAATTGTAATTCGGTTTAGGAGTTTGTTCACTGTGATTGGTTAATTTTGATTTTAGTTATACATGAAATAATATCATAATGCGTGAGTAGTATGTGAATCTGTGCATGAATGCAGCAATTGAAAAACTTTTTATTCCTACTTGCAAACAATTTTAATAATTAAGCAAGTAGTATTCCTTTTTTTGACATCTTGTTGGATTAAGTATGCAATTTTGAATAATTTTTATCATTTATATCACAATGTGAAAAATTATGCGATGCTGTAATAGTTATTTACTGTTCATGATTGAAAAATGGTTTTGTTTCAAATTATTGTAACCTATTGATGTCAAAATAACGAAAAATTTGATTTGATTTGGATGTTTGTTTTATGTTTTCTTATATCACTACTTGATGTGATCCATGTATATTTATTTATTTGTTGATCAATAAAAACTATTCTAGGCTAATCATTGTGAACAATCCAAACTGAATCTAGAAAATTTTAATTTTAAGTCAATTTTCTTACAAGTACAACATATTGCTTATTCAAAAAGGGAAGAAATTACTTTCATAACGTAAAACATGGTTCTAATTGGAATACCAATGTGAACTTATGCAAGTAGTGTCAAACAGCAATCGAAGAGAATGAAAATCATCATCAGTCTAAGTCTCAGTTGCACGAAAGCCTGTTAAATTTTAACCGTGATCAAATGCCACGGGGTCAATCAGAGAATCCTTCATTTCAAGGAAGCACTCTCTGATTGTTCTCGACTTCTGGCATTCAATCATAATAAAAAATTAACAGGCTATTGTGCAATCAGGTCTTAAATAACGACAAAACCAAGAAGAACAAAACCATACATCTCCACCGAAAATTGGTATTCTCCTACTAGTTAACTAGTTTACTAGTAACTAATTTCAAGTTAACTCACTGCATTATAGAAGCTTCGCTCCGATGGAACTACAGTATATTAATGATTGAACTACAGTAATTTAATAATTAATTCAGCTTGTATCTCGGAGTGGCAACACTAGTTAAGAATTAATACATTTCTCTCGAACAAATTGGCTCCTCTCAAAATTAACGTAAAACGGGACCAAATCATTCGATCTAGCGGGAAACTTCAACACCAACTTGCATTTCACACACAATCTGTTCGACACAATTAATTCATTTTAAGCTGGGTTTCGTTCGTGCGTAAATGTCGTCGTCGACCACGACAGGATGAGGATCTCAGATTGGGTAGATTTCAATTTGTCTAAATAATCTGAAGTATTATGTTTAATTATGTTTCAATGGGGGAGGTTGAGTTTATACTTTTAAATGGCAATAAGTTGATATTATTAGAAAGTTTGATTCTTGAATAATAAACACAAATAATGAAAAGTTATTTGATCAGCTGTTTCAGCACACTTGAAATTTGGACAATATGAATGTCAACAATGCTTGTCGTCGTCGACTGCGGAAGTTTACGCACAAACGAAAATGCACCTTAAAGTCTAACTGCAAGTTTCACAACGACGCTTTCTAGTAATAACATTTTGCAAGTTGAACTTTTAAATTTACAGAGATAAAATACAAATTGCTCATAAGCAGTGCAACAGAATGATGAATAGCAATCTAAACCCGATGAATAGTTGGCTGACTTTTATTGTTGATTGAAAACCGTGGTTGGCTGCGAACCGACAAACAAACAGCCTACAACGTAATCAACCGTGAAATATCGATTGTAAATCAGTTAGTTCACCTCTGTCTGTTCACGTTTATAGCTCACTAACTGATAGCAATCATAATATGGAGATCTTGTCCTTCTTCCAAGTTTAAGGTTCTTCAAACCCCCAAGCTATCAATAATTTTTTGACAGACTTTGTGAGAGGATGGAATGTGCTAGAGCACCTGCTCTATGAGATTGGAAAAAGAATTCGATGCATCTGAAGTCCATAATAAAGTTCTGGAAGATTTTAAGAGTGTTGGATAGAGATACAGAATTAAAAACTGATGGAAACTGAACATCAATAGAAACAACTAACAGAAAGGAGATAGTAAGATGTTGAAAAATTAACATGAAATATTAGAAAATAAAATTAAAATTAACATAAAACTGATGAAAAATCAACATGAATAAAAAAACTAAGAGAAAGGAAATACTAAGATGTTAGGACGGAAATTACTATGACAATAATCACAATCAAAAAGCTAAGATTTTGGACGAAATTTCAACAAATGTAACATTCAACTATAAACTTACCAAATCTCGAAAATTTCAGAAAATCATGTTTAATAAAACTCACCTGAAACAAAGAAGAATATAGTTACAATGTTAAAAACAGTTACTAATAAAATAAAAACTCTGATGAATCCCTATCTTTCTTCAATAATATTAAAAACCAAATTAATCTCACACAATGAAAATAGAATATAAGATACTACAGAAAGTGAAAAAGTGATCTAGTATAGTGTACTTTGTACTGAAATGTTATGAATATTCAAATTCTTATTTCAGGAGATTTGTATTGATTGATCTTCACAACTAATTAGAGGAATAGTGGAATTCGATGCAAACATTAATGAGTGAGCGAGTTAGCTCGACATTTTTTGAAAAGTTACCAAGTAAAGTAACTACAGAATCAAAATCAATTAGTACTAGGATACTATCTTATAAAGTATTTTCGAGAAAATGTATATGCTCATAAATGTCGTCTATTTATTTACATTATAACAACAGACTCGTGAACATTTTAAACTTTTCAACAATATGAACAATTTGTGTATTTTTACTCAAAATCTTACTAAAAATAAACATGAAGCGCATTAAACTCAAGTCACAATAACAGAAAATAAGATAATCTCATCAACTTAATTAATTGATCTAAAATCAATTATTATTAACAAATTAAGTTACCAGACCAGAAAAAAATACAAAACTCTACTCAACTCAATAAATACAATTAACAAACTGTTTACAAAATTCAAAATTTTATACACCAAAAACACAACAGCAATATTAATGAGCGAGAGAGAGTGTACACTGACAAACGGCACTGATCATACATGCAACATTTTGATATAACCAACACCGATAACTATGAAAAATTATTCAAATTTTAGTGTAATGAATTTAGTTTTCAAAAATACAAAGGCAGAGAAAACTTTTACTTACATTGTTTTATTCTATGACAAAGGCTATAATAACATCATAAGCTCTTTGCTAAGTTTTGTAATTTTTCCTAACACATTTTCTTTCATTTGTAATAATTAAACATTAGAATTACAGTTGAAACTACTGAATTATAGATAGTACAAGGATGGTTCAAAAATAAACTATGATATTAGATAGGGGAAAGGAAAAAGTAAAATGTATAGGGTTATATTATATAAAACACAGATTTCATAACTATTAGGGTGGGCACGCACCAGTTAGTCAAGACAATACTAGTCACGGTTAGTCACAATACTTCACATAGTTGCTCATGAAGCAACACACACCGATTAGTCATGGCAATTAGATATGTCTTCATAAGCAGCAACTATGTGAAGTATTGTGACTAAACGTGGCTTGTCTTTTCTTGACCAACTGGTGTGTGCCTAGCCTTAAGCTACTATAGCATCCAATGATATTGCAGCTTTCACATAGTACCGTCTCTAACAATTCATTTTCCTAGGCTTTCATTGAAGGATATATATGCTAAGGTTAACATCTCGCCGTTCCTACCATGACTTATGGTGTTTTATTCAGGTTTTTATTTACTGTATATTCACAACTAACCGCAAAGAAATGCAGATACTTATATTATGAATTGAAATAGCACACGTTGTTTTATTCTGTTATTTAAACACGGACATATATAGTAATTTATTAATTGATGTTGATATATTTGTTGAACTATTTGTTTACTTAGAATATATCAACAGCATTAGCTTCTTAGTTTTTAACAGTTTCCACTGAGGATCCTCTTTAGAACCCTAATCATATACAAATTAAATTAAACTGAAACTAAATTAAAAGTTCAGTAACTAAATTAATGTTAAAGTAACTAAAGAGTTTATGTAAATTAAGGTAATGAATCGATGAAGACGTCATCCACGAAGTGTTGTCGTACTGTTGTTCAATGAAGAAATACAAAGTCGAAGAGAGGTAGCTCCTCCATCAATTGTATGAAAGTATCACAAATTGGTGGAACGGAGTTACCAGTCTCAAACTTTGAGATACTGCCGGCCGATTTCCCAAGATCCATGATGTAGTTCCTAGTTATTGATATAATAGAATTAATTACATTTTCAATTAACAGAATCAGTAATGAATTACTAGTTGATATTATTCTAAAGTTGATAAATTCTAAAACAGCAAAAACGAGCAATAAGAATTATGCTGAACCTCAATAGAACTGATTCTGTAAAATTAGCTTTCTCAGACCTGGAAATTTTAACAATATATGGACAATACATATATGATGTTATAGTCTTTTTCAAAAAATTTGGTGACACAAACTTGAGGAATAACACTCACGGTTATAATACAAGGTTTGGTCGTATAACAGAGAGGCACAGATTAGATCTTTTTACGAAAAAAAACATACACAGAGGTAAGAAGTGTTTTGTAAAGTTGCCAAGCAGTCTCCAAATATTAGAAGATCCAACAATGTTTGCAAAGTATCTAAGGGAATATCTGGTAAAATTGTCGCTGTATTCGTTTCAAGAGTTTAACATTGATTTTTGACGAAACGTTTTTGTCTATATATACTTATATCTTATTTATATCTTATGTCTTATTTATATATATATATATATATATATATATTTAATCTATTGACACTGTTCCAATGTATTTCTTACATCTGATGAATAAAGACTATTTCTATTCTATTCTATTACGCTGTTACTCAGCGTTTGTAGAGAAAAATTATGATAACAAAAGTTCTTCGATTTTATAAGTTGATCAAATACAGTACTATATATTATGATAGTCCAGGCTATGAATACTCGAAAAAGATATAGAGGGATAAGTTTGGAAGACAATTTTTAACTTTGCAGCTAAATGATGAATATTTCATACCCAACACTCAAGCTGCTGCCTAGGAGAATGCCTAAATTTATTGTGAATTTATACATCGAATTGGAGAGAATTCAATGCTTTATAAGCAAATGAACTCAATTTTTGTAAAGTTGTGAGAGCAAAAATAGTAAAGGTTTGCACAACTTTCGAGATAGGTGCGAGGAACCAAAATAATGGTACCTTTGAACCACGGCCACCCCGTTAGTACAGGGGGTAGGGGTGGATACTGATATATTTACCTCCTTATTACCGTAAATGAAACTGCGGGGTCAGAAATCGTCTTCCAAACTTATCCCTCTATAGCCCTCGTTGACTGGACTAATAGCCTAATTTTTTTTTTTACTTTTCAACAATTGAAATTGAATTTAACAATACAATTCATTACAGATGGAATTAAATAGAGAATGCATTTATTCAAATGCTAATTAATATATAATATTATTATTTCACGAAAATCCTAAATAAATGTTGTAAATCACCCCGAAGACCTCTGCTACTGCAGACATTGACAACAACATTGACATTTAGGATTTTCGTTAAATAATAATTATAATTAAATACAATTCATATTTGTAATGCTTTCATTAGTGATTATCTGTTTCTATCATTGTTGGATACAAACATAAATAAGTGGAGAGACATTACAAATAGCTCGTACATCATGACGTTTCTGACATTATAGATTGTCCACTTATGTGTTTTAATTATTCACCAATCTCTGATATAAGGCCGTTCTTGTTTCATGATTGTTTGATGAAGATAATGTATAATTGTCAAAGGCAATAGCTTATTTTGTTCATACAGGGAATTATCTACGTTACATTGGTACCCTAAACATAATAACTAATTACTAACAATTCATATTTGTAATGCTCTCATTGGTGATTATCTGTTTTTATCATTGTTGCATACAAAAATAAATAAGTGGAGAGACATTACAAATAGCTCGTACATCATGACGTTTCTGACATTATATAGATTGTCCTAATTGACCATCATTATATAGATTGAAACTAATTTAAAATTTCAATTCAGGCTTGTTAAGAAAAGGTCATGAGGCGATGAAAGACATCATAATTATACACAAATTGAATCGAACTAAAACTGTATTAAAAGTACTACTAAAAAGTTTAGAAACCAAATTAATGTTTAAGTAGCTTAAGGTAATGAGGCGATGAAGACGTCATCCAGGAAGTGTTGTCGTGCTGTTGCTCAATGAAGAAATACAAAGTCGAAGAGAGGTAGCTCCTTCACCGATGTCACAAATATTACTTTGACAAAGGTGAACGGAGTTACCAGTCTCAAACTCTGAGTGACTGACTGCCATTGGTCCCGCAAGATCCATGATGTTGTTGCTCATATATCAATACATAACATAACATTTTCAAGTAACAGAATCGGTACTAATAATATCACTACGAATAGATGATATCACGCTGTTATTCAGTTTTTGAAGAGAATAAGTAGTTATGACATAAGCTCTAGACTAAACTGTTTATTTTTAATTAAGGTTAAAAGCTGTTTTGGGTGGATGCCTGTTGTTTACACATGGATTGTATCTATTGTCTATGAATAAATAAATGAATGAAACAACCAAAGTTATTCGATTTTATACATCAATTTGATAATAATATACAGTACCTACAAAGTTCAAACTATCTACATAAACTAGTCTTTTTTTCTTTAGGACTTCTTTTGAATATAAATGAAAAATAAATCTATTATCACTTGATAATGGCATCATATAGCCGAAACATGTGATTAAATAATTTAAAAAAGCGTACTTATTTATCTAAATAGACTTATATCTTCATATTAAACCCAAATTTATGAAAGCTTTGTGTAAGTTTCTTTCAAGTATCATACATAAAATATGTACTTGCTTGACGGTATACAATGAATAAACAACATTTAAATCAGAGTACATGATGAAAAATGATCTAAGTGGCGTATACACCCAATGCTAGTAAATAAGCTTTATGCTATCTTTGGACTGAGCGAGATTCAGATTATGTGCGATTTGAAGATAAAATTAAATTATATTAAATTACTCTATTTATTTCCTCATTAAAAGAAAACATTACAATGGTAACATACAATTTTGATGGTGCTATTAGGAGTTGAATTAGAAGAATACTGCATATTAAATGAACAATTAAGATTATAGGACATCAAAAAGGTATGACTTGAAATACACCATTTTAAATATCTTGAAATGAGCTACAAGTTTTAACCAGATTTTCCTATAATAAAAACGGAAGGGTAAACTTAAATTTGCGAAACATAAAATTATGAGTTTATGTGAAAAATATTTAATAATATTCTTTCTATAATGATAACTACTTATTATATAAACGACATAATATTATTGTATATTAATAGTAGGTCTATTTATATTAATTTGGCCAGGATGAGGTGGTTTGGACATGTGCAGAGACGTGAGGAGGATTATGTGGGACGGAGGGTGCAAGATTTGGATCTGGGTGGCAGGAGAAGGCGGGGAAGGCCAAGGATGAGGTGGAGAGACAGTGTGGAGGCTGATCTGCAGGAGAGGGGTTGGAGACACGGGGAGGAGATGGACAGGATTTTGTGGAGGAGACGGCTGAGGGAGGGAAATGCCGACCCCATATGATTGGGATAAGGCGTAGCCAAAGAAGAAGAATAGTAGGTATATTTTTCTTTAAAAGGATGATGTATACTAGTTTTACAAAAAAAATTGCTTTTAGTAACTTAATCAAAGATGATGAGGCGTTGATGTAGATGTCATCCAGGTCAAGGTGTTGTCGTTGCTCAATGATGAAATTCCAAGTCGAAGAGAGGTAACTGGTCTACTGATGCTATAAATATTTCAGCATCAGGTAAACACAGTTACCAGTCTCAAACTTGTAGTTTCTGCCAGCCGGTTCCGGAAGATCCATGATGTAGTTCGTGATATATTATTGTTAATACATAACATTTTCAAGTAGCAGAATCGTTAGTACAAGGAATAATATTACAAGGGGTAGATGGTATCACACTGTTACTAAACTTTTGTAGAGAATAAGTCAACTTAAGTTATTCGATTTTGAAAGTTTGATTGAGAACAGTACCAGAAAAAACTTATACTGTTTGAAAAACTTATATTAAGAATTGTTTTATTCTATAACAGTACCTACAAAGTTTAAACTAATTACAGAAACTCATATTTCCCTATTAAACTCAACTTCATGAAAGAAAGGTTTGTGTAAGTTCCTTTCAAATGTCATACATCAAATGTGTCTTAATGATGTACAATGAACAACTTTTGCATTGAAGTATGTTGGAAAATAATGTAAGGGGTATGCACCCAAGGTTAGTCAATAGGCTACATCCTTTGTATGCACAAACTCTTTTACATCGTTACATCAGCTCGTGGTTAATGTTCGGGATGTACTACATTATAAAATAATGTGACTAAAACTTCATGTACATTGAAATACTAGTTTATAGTGTTAAACATAGACTATGAATATGCCCCTATGTAAGATTCAGAGAAAAAATTGAATTGAATAAGAATGTACTGTATTTATTTCCTTATCAGAAGATAGCATTACATAACTTACAATTACTTAAATAGGCATCCAACATAGAAATATCGTACATTGTGCATATTGAACAAACAATTCAATTTCAATTTCAATTTATTGGAAAAAAGATACATTGTAGTGAATGTAGTTAATCAGTGTGGATGCGAAGGCACACTGCCCAAAACCGCACTCCACACAAAATAAAGAAGAATAAGAAAACAAAAACAACTTATACAGAAATTAAACAAACTTCAGAATTACATGCTAAATCTTAAAATAAAATACTAATTATTTATATCATTAAATGCTATTCGTATTGTACAATATAAATAATTTCAATTAAAATAAGTATAATTGAAATAAGAATAGAAAGAACTAAACAAAATTGAAAAGAAAAAAATAAAATAGAGAAGAAGTAAGGTAAAGACATAGATAGATAGCAGAAGAAGAGAGGAGAGATGCATCCTAACAATTTGGATTATAGGACATCAAAAACGTATTGCTTATAATAAACCATTTTCAAGTTTTTGAAACTAGCTACAACTTTCAACCTAAACATTTTTTTACGAAAACGGTATCGTAAACATTGATTTGACAAAATATGAGGAAAAAATGTCATAACTTCTGACTTAATAAAATAATATTGAAACTTGAAGAAGAACCCTTTATTATTTAAAATATTACAACGACTAATTTCGACCATAGGTCATTTTCAAGTTCTGACTTAGTATGAAAATGACTTCCCAATCAATATAAGATAAAATATTATTGTACATCATTAGTAATCTATTAATCCTTGGAAGGACGAAATAACATTCAACTCAATATCTTTACTAGGAGCCGAGATATGCTTCTTTTACGAAACACTGGCAGTTTCAAACTTCATTGACTAGGCAAAAAACTTTTATTGGAAGAGAAACAAGAGACCTTTCTCTACCCTGTTCCTTGGCCCACGATGGCCCAAGAATAGTATATGCTATATACTATCCTTGACAATAGCCGGTGGGTGATTTCATCATTCACCTCTTTATAATTCATTTATTTATCTATTCATATATGTACAATAAATTCATGTGTTGAGAATTCAGAAAACAATACACTGATTTTAGAAAAACAATAACAATATACACTGATTTTAGTAAGCTAATAAAAGGTGATGACAGATGAGGCGTTCATACGGATGCCATCCACAAGGTGTTGCCGTTGCTCAATGATGAAATACAAAGTCGAAGAGAGGTAACACGCCTACCGATGATATCAAAATTTCAACATCAGGTAAACCGTGTTACCAGTCTCAAACTTGTAATTTCTGCTGGCCGGGTCCCAGGATCCATGATGTAGTTCGTATCTATTGTTAATAAAATGGATAATATTCTGAAGATTTAGGTTAGGTTAGGTTGGGAATCTATGTTAATAAAATGGATAATATTTTGAATTAACAGAATCAGTAGTAAATGACTATACAGAGTGAGTCATATTTCAAATTAATATTTATTTTACAGTTTTGAGTACCGTACTAAGTAGAAGGAATTTTGTTATCAATTCGGATCTTAATCTTTCTAAATTCAAAATTAATAATTGTTTCAAGTGTTTGTGTTTTAGATTGAATTAAATAGAGAATGCATTTATTCAAATGCTAATTAATATAAAACTATTATTCAACGAAAATCCTAAATAAATGCTGTACATCACCCCGAAGACTTCTGCTACTGCAGACATTGACAACAGGGTTAACAGCTAGATGGAAATTCGATGAGAACTACTATCCAAATAAAATCCTTAATAAAATGATAACTAATTTTGTTTCAATGTGGGAATAAGTGAAGAATTAGAAAGTCGCACATAACCTTTATTTGGACAATTTATTCTATGAAATTGGGATGAAAAGAAGTTTTGGACTGTAGTCTGTTTCTTTGTTCTCAAGTTGATTGTAAATGATAAATAAATATGTATGGGAACCCTTCAATAGATTGGAGACTGTTGTAGATGTAATACTGTAACTTTCAGGATACGTTATTCTTTTGGTTAAATACTCTACCTTTTGACATACAACTGAATTTCAACCCCTCATAAGGGGGTGACTCAGGGGTTGTAACTCGAATATTTTAAATGTAAACACCCTTTGTGTTGTACATAATTTCAAAGGCCTTTTTAAAACAAGAAAGATGGCATCGATAAAAATGTTCTATGATACTTGTATCCAAAATGGCAGCTGATTGAAGTTCTAGTTTTTAAAGAAATACTATTGATAAAGCCGCCAATTTGGATAAAAGTATCATAGAACATTTTTATTGATGTCATCATTCTTGTTTTCGAAAAAGGCCTTTAAAATTAGGTATCACAAAATGGGTGTTTACATTCAAAATATTTGGAAGAAAAATAACACAAGGGCTACGGTACCTTATTATTTTATCTGCCAATGGTATAACATTAGTATTATTTGCATTGTAAATAAAAATATAAAAAAATCTACCCCTCATTTCTTTAAAAACTAAAACTTCAATCAGCCGCCATTTTGGATACAAGTACCATAGAACATTTTTAAAGATGCCATTTTTCTTGTTTTAAAAAGGCCTTTGAAATTCTCTACCACACAATGGGTGTTTACATTTGAAATATTCGAGTTACAACCCCTGAGTCACCCCCTTATGAGGGGTTGAAATTCAGTTGTACGTCAAAAGGTAGAGTATTTGACTAATAACTTATCCTGAAGGTAACAGTATATCTACAACACTCTTAAATTTATTGAAGTTTTCCTATACATATTATGACTCACTCTGTATAGTTTTATGCTGTTGCTCAGCGTTTGTAGAGAAGTCATGACACAGCAAAAGTTTATTAATTTCAAACAAACATGAGCACATCAAATACAAAATTATTACTATTCTAAAGAAATTCTATTATATTTTATATCTTCCAATTAAATACAATTTTATGATATGATGTGGGCAAGTTACATTTGTCCGAAAAGATTGAATACAACACTTTCTGGAGTAGAACATTTGAATTGAATTATTATAAGAGATTGAACAAAAAATGCTTCTATTTTATAAGCTTTATAAAATACAGAGTTATCACTATTTTACAAAAAAATAAAAATAAAAATCTTACAGTGATGCAGACGTCATCCACGGTGTGTTGTACTGTTGTTCGATGAAGAATTCAAAGTCTAAGATAGGTAGCTACTCCATCGATGGTATAATAGTTTCCCATCGGTGAAGTAGTTACCAATCTCAAGCTCCGAGTGACTGCCGTTGATTACTGTAACTTAATCAAAGATGATGAGGCGTTGATGTAGATGTCATCCAGGTCGAGGTGTTGTCGTTGCTCAATGACGAAATACCAAGTCGAAGAGAGGTAACTGGTCTACTGATGCTATAAATATTCCAGCATCAGGTAAACACAGTTACCACTCTCAAACTTGTAGTTTCTGCCAGCCGGGTCCCACGATCCATGATGTAGTTCGTAATTATTGATAATAGAATTAATAATATTCTGAAGATAAAGAATCAGTAGTAAATTGCTAGATTGTATTAGGCTGTTACTCAGCGTATGTAGAAAATAAGTAATGATACTGTATAACAAAAGTCCTTTGATTTTATAAGATAATCAAATGCATAATCATGAGTATTTACAGTGAATTATATCTTCCTAATATTTATGAATGTCCTTTATGTCCTTCAAGTCCTAAGTCATTTATTTATGAGAATTATCTTCCTTATATTTATGAATGCGAAGTCCTTTATGTACTGTAATTTTCTTTTCCTACAGTTACCTTGAAAAGTGGCCATTCCTGCACTGATTACAGAACGCAAAGAATCACTTTTCCGCTCTAGTGCGCAAAGTATTACTTTGCGTACTCTTTATACTTTGCGTATTATCTTGCAGCCATCCCAATCAGCTGCTGATATTGTTGGCGTATATTTTGAATGCGAATTTGTTCTATCTATATTTTTTCTGATTTTCAAATAAATAAAAATGAGAACTCATTAAATTATACATTTTGAATATTATTAATCATTCATTATTCCAAATAATATTTTTTTCATTCATAAATTGATTGGTTGAAAAATTATTTAGAAATTAAGATTTACTCAAAAATATACAAATTGATTGGATTAATTTAATTTTCAATTTGAATAAATTATCTATTATTAAGTTTCAATTGGATTATCAAGTTTAAAATAAATTAATGTTGTTATTAATAACAAAATTATACAGACAAACATTTGATGGATTTCAGCCATCATTTTACCCATAATCAACCACTTCTCATATTCAATGGTAACTGTAGGAAAAATATAATATGAAATACGTGCACAGAGTTCCTCTGCTGCACTCAAGAAACCATTCCGCCCTCGCCTACGGCTCGTGCGTAAACGTTTCTTTCGGTGCAGCAAACTGTCACAATGCGCACTAGTTGCACAAATAACTATTTAAGTGTCATACATCAAATAATGAGCCTTCATGGTGTACAATGAACAACACTTGAATTGGTGTATGATAGAAAAAAATCTAACACGATTTTTACATGAATTTACTTGAAAATAAATATTACCATGATATCAACTAAATAATTGTAGGTTCATCTCTTGAAAAAACTTAAAAGTGCTATAATGTATTGTCAACTTGGACTTACATAGAGAAAAGTGAAACTAAATTGCTTTACAAAAAAACAATATGTCATGAATATCATATAGTATAATAAATATTATTCAAACAAATTTTTATTTTTTTCTTGTTGAAAGTACTGTATCTATCTCCCCATCAAAAGATAACATTAAATAACATACCATTATGGTATTACTAACAAGTTAAATACGCACCAAGTACAGAAAAATCGTACATATTGCATATTGAATAGAAAATTAAGATTATAGAACATCAAAAAGTATGACTAAGAATGAATACACCATTTTCAAAGGTCTTGAAACAAGCTACAGCTTTTAACTACATTTTTTGCAATAAAAACGGAAGCGTATACTTAAATTTGCGAAATATAAAATTATGAGTTTATGAGAAATATATTAAATAATATTCTTTGTATGATAACTACTTAATGTATATACGACATAATATTATTGTATAGTGATAGTAGGTCTATTTATCATTGAAAGGATGAAGTATATTTCAGGATTTTGTGGAGGAGACGGCTGAAGGAGGGAAAGGGCGACCCCATATGATTGGGATAAGGCGTAGCCAAAGAAGAAGAATAGTAGGCCAATTTATCTTTAAAACGATGAAATATACTAGTTTTACAAAAAAATTGATTACAGTAACTTAATCAAAGAAGATGAGGCGTTGATGTAGATGTCATCCAGGTAGAGGTGTTGTCGTTGCTCAATGATGAAATTCCAAGTCGAAGAGAGGTAACTGGTCTACTGATGCTATAAATATTTCAGCATCAGGTAAACACAGTTACCAGTCTCAAACTTGTAGTTTCTGCCTGCCGGGTCCCACGATCCATGATGTAGTTCCTGATATATTATTGTAAAAATAATAATAACTAACCTAACATTTTTTGGTGACTTCAGAATAATAATGGAGATTTTATTAGTACATAACATTTTGAAGTAACAGAATCGTTAGTAATAATATAACAACAGTTCTTCGAATATAATCAAATACAAAATTATTAACACTCTTTTTTCTATGTATTTCACACGACATGCAGTCGAATGATTGACAAATGATTTCACACGACTGCATGTCGTGTGAATTACATAGAAAAAGTGTGTTAATACATCGCAGCTCAGAATGGATCAAGAAACAATCACCAACAAAATTATTGCTATTCTAAAGAAACTTTATATACATTATGTACCTATTATATAACACAATTTTATGAAACTATGTGTCGGCCACGTTACATTTATTTCAAAAGTATCAATGTAACTTCATGGTGTGCAACATTTTAATCGAATCATGGTACCAATGTACCAACTCAGTTCAAGATCAGAGTAATTCAGTTTAACTCAGAGTTAAATCAGTTTGTGGTTTAAAATCGGTATGTAACACGTTATAAATAATGCGACTTATTCCTTCATATATATTCCTAGATTACCGTTAATCGTGTACTAACTGTGCATAAGACCCTATGTGAGATTGAAATGAATATAAAGTTATATTTAGTTTCTCCTAAGAAAATAACATCAGATAATAAAATATTATACTCATGAAAAATTGACTTATGAAGTTTCTAGTAGTATGATCCGTTATATATATATATATATATATATATATATATATATATATATATATAAACAGTAAATGTGTAAAATTTTATAAATATTCTTGAAAAATTGACTATTTTCAGTGGTGTGATCCTTAATAACAAAAATAAAATTAACACAGTAGATACAAACAGTAAAAAAATGTTTAGTGCATTCGTCATTATTCAAAGTTTGTTCTGATGGTGTCCATACAAGTTGATTTATCACCAATAATTTGTCTTGCCTAGATAAGAGGGAGCTTCTAGTAGCGTGGGATTGGCTAGCTGAACTGTTTGTTATAATAAATAGCTACTAAGCCTACAAGGAAAATTTCGGTCGCAAAGTGCAGGTTAAGTTACGTTTCGAAGATTTGTGCGTTCCACACACAAATTTATTGCACGAAACACTCCCAATTGCATCGCGGCGCGGCGCACCTCTATTACACGGCCAACCTCTTCACTCTCTCTCCCTCTATTTCTGCTTCTTTCCTCCTTCTCTCGGCCATCCAATCAGAAGAAGAGTCAGCGATGAGAAGACGAAAAAGAAGAAGAAAAGGAGAAGAGGCCGAAAAGAAATTCGACTTGGTCGTAGGCGATATTTCAGGTTGGTAAGTGGCGACGGGCCCGGCTATTACCGCGTCAAGACGTCCCCTATTTATTTATGATCTTCCCGAAAAAAGTCATCTCTCCCACTTACTGCTTGTTTCTCGGCTCTTCTTCTCCATGTTTACCGGACACTCATTCCTCCTCCTTCTCAATCATCGGCGTTAGAAAAGGATCGAGGGGAGGAAGGATAGAGCGAGGTCGTAGGGTCTAAAACAACAAAAATACTCGGATAATTAGCCATGAAAAGGCGGACGTCGAAATTGAGTATCTCCCTCGATTTCACGGGTTCAAGCACTTTGTTATTTTGTTCTTTCGTCAAAACGTATAAACGAGCCAGACCCTGCAATAGGGTTCAACAAGGTAGCTATAATACACACATTCTCACTTAAATCACTGTTTCTTATTTCCTCTCCAGTTTTCCTCTACGTCCAGCCAGTGATAATATTTTTCAGAGATTATTTATCTTCTCTTGTAGATTAACATGTTCAAGACAAACGCTATCCTTCATCTATCACTATCTGAAAACTTCTATACAATAAAAATATACTATCACTGAACAACTGTAATATATCACTATCTTCAATACTTCCTGATTCCCCTGAATCAAGAATAATTTATTTCGTTCCGCTCAAGAGCATTGACAAAGTCACAGAAGAAATAATAGTTGAAAATACAATGTATCAATAAAATGAGATAAAATCAATGAATCTATATGAATCAAGATTTACTGTATAGATCTACTGAAACTACTGATGCTATCAGTCTTTATCACTGTAATCTATCACTATCCTCAACACTCAACACTTCCTTTTCCATAATCAGGGTATGGGATGAATTGGATTTTATTACTTTCATGCCTAGGACTTCGTTCTAGGGGTCTATGTGAACATCATTCCAAAATCGCTTATTTGAAGTCAATCGTTCTATTCAATCACTTCTTATATGAATTTAATAACAGACGAATAATGAAAGAATAGCAACACATTGCTGAAACCTTCCTTCTCTCTAAATATAAATCTATTAAAATTGAGGGGACATAAAAACGGTGGACAGCAAAAAGCAAAAATTTGCGGCTATAAGAAGAAGGAGAGAATACGGATGGAGGAAGAAGGAGCAAGAGAGGAAGTTGAGCCAAAACGATATAAACTCGCATTCAAATTCCATTTGTCCGATAAAATGTTTTGCAACATTGAAGCATGCACATTACGCCGCAAATCGACTAGGCAGCTTATGATAGGATCAATTCCTGAACGAGTTTTCCAAGTCGTAAGAAACTTTGTATGCATTTTATATAATTCCATGCAGTGTTCACAACCCATGAATGATAATAATCATTTAACAGACAATAAAAAGGATGCTTCAGACATTGATTCAACAATAATTTCAAAGAGAGATATTTCATAAATATAATTATATATATAGATATGTCAAGGATAAGAATAAAAATAAAAATGTTGTTATTCCTTTGAAGCACATTAACATGGCAATTGGAAACATCGATAATGAAGATGTGTAGGTATACCGTATATCCTATTTTCCATCTCTTTTCTGTATAGGGCTACTTTTTATAGAAATAGAAAGAAAAATAAAAATCTCATTACTCTTTTTGAATTATTTAATCACAATATGTTTCGGACATTGATGCCAAGTGATGATGTCATCATGTCACTGAGATTTTTATTTTTCTTTCTATTACTATTTTTTTCTGTATATCAGAAACATCAATACCAATTGGAGGACAACACTATGGAGGCTATTTGAAAACGCTGGCAACTAACCTAACCTAACTCAAAAGTGTCCCACAAAAATCCATTTAATAGACTCATTTATTATTCAATTATCAAGATTTTCCCTGGTATTGTACAAAAAACTAATAAATACCAAAGTACTGCGCTCAAAATAAGGGTATTACAATGTACAATATACCAGGTTCCAGGGAAGTCCAAGAGTTAATTTCCATAAAAGGAGACACACACATACACAGGCAAGCACGATGTACGAAAGAAGTCTACAATCAAGAAGATGCATGTACGTGTAGTTTGGGGCAAATGTTGTCGAGCCAAGAGGTAAGGGATGTGTTTGTTTGATGGGGGGGGGGGCGAGTAAGGGGTAAGGGAGGTGACAGAGGGGGAGGGAAGGGTGGACCGCACCGACAGCAACGCATTGTATGTCAATTACTGCCGCTATTTATATGCGACGATAGAATCGCTTTACACGTGTACACTAACTGTAACACGACAACGCAGACGATGGCCGTAAATCAGAGCAATGGGCTCAAATTACCCCCCTCTGAAACCTCCCCCACCCACCACCAAGGGTCCAGCTGAAGATGCAGACGAAAAGCACCTGATAAACGAAAGGCAAGGAGGGAAGCGACAGAAGGAAGAGGCTGAATCGACAAGTTACTAAAATCAAGAAAGATACAGGACTAGACTTTCATCTTAGCCAACAGGCCGAGAAGACAAAGATGCACGTAAAAAGTAACCGATAAATGAAGGGCAAAGACGGAAGCGACAGGAGAGAGAGGCTGAATCGACAAGTAACTAGAGTCAAGAGAGATATAGGGGAAAGGACAAAGATATTTATGCGAAAAGCAAGCGATAAATCAGAAAATGAAGAAAGGAGAAAAGAAGAAGAAGAAGAAGAAGAAGAAGAGAAGAAGAAGAAGAAGAAGAAGAAGAAGAAGAGAAGAAGAAGAAGGAGGAGGAGGAGAAGAAGAAGAGAAGAAGAAGAAGAAGAAGAAGAAGAAGAAGAAGAAGAAGAAGAATAAGAAGAAAGAGGCTGGATAAATCATCGACAAGTTACTGGAGAAGTAGTCTTGCTGACACAGGAAGCTGGGTAGCTAGTATGTAGACTAACAATGCAGCACCAAGCATAAAGATAATTCATCTCTGTTTGTTCATGATCTTGCGGATGTGGCGATGCCGATCCAAATTCCAAACTAAGTCCACACTCCACACTATAATCAACCATTTTCAAAATGCCTCGACCGTTGAGCAAGAGGTCCTGATTTATCAGTCCCGATTGAGGCAGATAGTTTTAGGAGATTTCGATGAAATCAAAATGTTCAAGATGTTCTCTATTATCAATCTATACTGTACTACATTTTAGAATTGCAATGAATATTTATCCATTTGAAAGAACTGGAAAACAGTTGTTGAACGAGTTGGAAGGGGTAGAGTTCACCCATTTAAGAGTCTTTCTTGCAATAAATTTATAAATGTATTACTCTTTTGCTTGAAGAAAAGTGATAGTAGTATTGAAAATACAGAAAAAGTAGTGACTGAATGTTGAAACAATTGTTCTTTTATTTCTGAATAGAATGAAAGTGATAAAATTCATAGATCATAGTCTTGATTTTCAAAGTCATACATTTTTTCAGTTTCAAATCGTTACATTCGAATCGTTGATTCAATACCATAATCCATAACGTATTAGCATAATTGATAGCTTGCAATAATGCTTTCGCTATGCCTCTATGGTATGAGCTATGGATTTTCCATCAACCCAAAGATCATGGAATCTCTTTATTTTGATTTTTTCCGAATCAATATAAATCTTAATCTCATTTGAATTTTTCTCTCCTCAATTTGATCCATTTTTTTTCTTCAACCCTCCTGTTTTATAATTCCGTACTCTACTATATTTTATTATATATGAAATTATTAGAATTATAATGTCGAAATAGGATGCAATTTTTCTTCTTAATATTTTTTTCATGTTTCTTCCTCCACTTCTACATTCATTTTTCATTTTCCTACCTCGTCCTCCATCTATATACTCTTTATTGTTTCTTCCATCCTACCTTCAAAATCCTTCCCTCTCCTCAATTCCCACCCCATCTATCTCAATTCTCCCACTTTTTCCATAAGTTATTTCTTGAGCTATGGATTTTCCATCAACCCAAGATTATGAAATCCCTTTATTTAGTTTGATTTTTTTCCAAATCAATATAAATCTTACATCAATGTTTCTCCGTAATCCTTCAATCATTCCTTTATTTTCTCCTCATCTTTATTCAACACGAAACCTTTCTAACATTAATTCTATAATGTTTTTTCACATAAATTTTGAAACGAACAACTTTTTCCGAAATATAAGTAGGAGTCAAATTATTTTTCAGACTGGACCAGCCAAGTGACCAACTCCTTATTAAAAACGTGATAATTTCAAAACCTAGCACCTTCAAACTTCTCCTTTTCCAATAATCAATTCCAATCGAAAATTGCAAATTAAATAAAATCTAACCAATTACAACGTTCTATGCAAATTAAAATAAATAACTGGATGCCAATTATACACTCGGGAGCTATCAACACACTTGTGCTGTAAATTTCATACTTCAGCCCCAACCTTAAAAAGTTGATCATTTATAACTGGAAGTAATAAAGCCAATAATTATTACCACGGAGATTGGTCTATCATCTCTCTAGTTGGTTATACTCTATTAATCTACGGGGTTCAATTAATGTAGTCCGAAAAAATAGAATGAAATAAGGGATAATGAATATTCATAGATGTTTGTTCCCTCACCCCTATGAACCGCCTTCTCCTCACCATCTTTCTTCTCCATTTTTCCTCTTCTCCTCCACCTCATTATTCTCCCTTCCCCAACCCCTCGTCATTCTACTTCTCCATCTTCTTCTAACTCCCCCCCCCCACAACTATACGAACCTCCTGCAAAAGGTGGACTTGAGCAGAGAAATTCCAAGGACAAAACGAAAATTCAAGTAGTACTCGTAAACAAGCAAGTAGCATTGGAGCTACAATTTTTAATGAGACCTATACTACACACAGCAGCTACCTTCCTACCCACACAACACGTGTTGATTCGGCATCAGGATTGATTTTAATTAGATTATTATACAGAGGTGAGTCGCCGCCACCGCATTCACGCATGACACATTACCATAGCGAGTTCTATGTTAATAAATATGGTGGCCATAACAAGACTTTCAACAGCAGCAATGATACTTCATCGAATCATTTTCAAACGTCAACCGCACAGGTGCTATAATTTATTCGTGCCGATTGTGGAATCGTGCCACCCCACCCTACCCTACCCTGCTCCTGCCACTATAAGTCAATTCCAGTAGAATGTTAATGAACGTGAGAAGATAGTATAGTAGTCTGCTGTTTAAAACTCACTGGCAAAAAGCTGCACGCTTGAGACTCCGAGGATGCGGATCGCTAGCTTTCGGATAAACTTGTTGGGCTTCAAGAAAATTATTCATCTTGAAGTGTTCAGTGAAAAACAGTGTCTCTCTGAGTTGATGCGTTCAAAGGTCAATTCTAAAGAAACCTAAAGAGAAAAGCTTTTCTACACAAAGTGGGATTTAATTTAATTGACCGAGCGAAGTGAGGTCTAAGATTCAAGTCGACGGTTTGACATTTCTCTTAATGTTTAAATATTTAAATGTTATATGTTTTTATGTTGCTCATTTACGGCGAAACGCGGTAATAGATTTTCATGAAATTTGACAGGTATGTTCCTTTTTTAATTGCGCGTCGACGTATATACAAGGTTTTTGGAAATTTTGCATTTCAAGGATAATATAAAAGGAAAAAGGAGCCTCCTTCATACGCCAATATTGGAGTAAAAATCAGACTATAGAATTATTCATCATAAATCAGCTGACAAGTGATTACACAGATGTGTGGAGTAGCCAGTCTATTGCTGTATTTCCATAAGGTCTATAGTTTCAATCAGGTACTTGTGGATGAGAATACTGCGTGAGGTCTACTGACACAGAGCTACTAGTAAAAGTATGTCAATAAATTGGCATGTCTGATGACTACTGGTAATGAGTCAATGACTGTATGTGAAACATCATAACCCAAACAGAGCTACTAAATCAGACTACAGACTTATGCGCCTCGCGCATTTCGCTATTCATCAGCTGATGGTATGGTTAGTATTATCTGTATCTGTACAAATACAGTTATAATAAACTAATAAAATCAGCTGATAAAAAGCGAAATGCGCGTGTTTGTGCACTACCTCCTTAAACAAAGCCATAGTGCAAGACAGGTGGTTGATGGTAACGTCAGCACAGGTAGGGCTCCTACACCAATAAAAACACTAGCTGATAAAGATCAGCTGATATAAACAAATTTTTATTGGTGTAGTGAGCTTTACCTGTGCTGTCGTCACCAGAATGCACTATAACTTTGTATACGGATGAAGTGGTTTGTGGCGTATAGGTCTGTATGCAACTTTACATGCCGAATAGGATTAGGGACAAATAAGTTTTGAATTGAAAATATTACTGCTATTCCTACTGCAGTTATTCTTCGTAGCAATTCCTGCAATTTTCATCAAGTTCTCTTACAATATCTCCGAAACTCTCTAGCGTTTCCTGTCAAAAATTACCAGTGCCCCTAATCAACTATGTCTGGCTATTCTAGTTCAAGTGATTGACTTCTCTATTACATTACTCTGATACGATAGAACAACTCTTTCACTACATCTATCGTACGATGAGTTTCTTTCTGATATTTTCAATATTGATTCATCATTCAGCATCAATAATTTTGTCTTCAATATATTTATTAAATTATCAGGAATTAATTTTTAAGATACAACTCACGTCTTCATGCATTGAACAAGTTTGGAATCCAAGATATTACTCGTGAATATCGCAAAGCATTTATTATGGATCAAATACCACTGTAAATAATTTAATAAGGTGAATTTGAAATTAATCAAATGTTTCTATAACAATTTGGCCTACCTAGTATTCAATATCCTGGATGTGAAATTCACTGTACTGTACTTGAATACCCTTTGCACAAGTACAGTACAGTGTTTTATTGGACCGTACAGTACAGTACGCAAGTTTTCTGTAGAATTAAACTATGTAAAGATTCTTATTCACTAAGTACAGTGCAGTGAATAAGAACCTTTATATAGTTTAAATCTACAGAAAACTTGCGTACTGTACTTAGTTACAGTTACTGTTATTCACTGCACTGTACTTAGTGAATCTTTACATAGTTTAATTCTACAGAAAACTTGCGTACGATAGCATTGAAAGACTGTCACATACGGGGGTTGAATAGACCGCCAATAGTGAACCTATTATGACTAAAGAAAGAGGCAATAATATAACAGCTGCTACCGAAATAGGAGGCAAACGACAAACTCTTCATCCTCCTCTAACTCATCCTTCCTCTCTGTCCCAGACCTCCACTATTGAACACAGCTAATTGATGCTAAAGAAAGGACAAGGTCTGACTAAAGGAAGGACGGGTCGACTATTGAGAGTCCTGTGTTGCGATCCGCCGAAAACGATAGGTAGAAAATGTATGGCGGAACCCTTTCAACACGTTCAATCAGACGACTACATCAAACAGGGCACCGCGACTGTCAACAGATTCACTTCAAATTGTCACCATTCCTCACATATACAACATCAATGCCACCCATACAACCACTGCTGACAGTCACAATTGCGAATTCAAAGTGTCAGCATTGGTTTGGAGTGGGAAGCATTAATGCAATCTATAAGGCATACTGACAGTTTCAAGTGAATATAAGTGGAGGATGCGCTAGGGTGTGGGAATCAAGTGGCATGTTGTGAAAAGGAAAGAGGCCGACAGAGAAAGGACCGAAGACGTCTCCGATTTCAATCGTTCCGAACGTTAAATGCCGCCGCGTTACAAGTGGGAAGCACAACGTGCAGAAAAAGGAGAAATGTGTGGAAAAGGAAAGGATGAATCTTCCTGAAGAAATAAGATACGAAGGCGGTGCGCGAGGAAGAAGTGGAAATAGAATGGAGGAGGATAGAATACGAGACATTAATGTAGACAAGAATTTGTAAAATACTTGGAAAAATAGAATGGGGAAAGAGAGAACTGATAAAGAACAGGAGTAGGAATGACGAGAAGTAGGAGAAGGAGAAGAAGAAGGTGAAGGAATAGTTTAAAAAAGAATGTGAATGGAGTTAAAATGAGTTGACATAAGATAATCAAGTAAATGAGGGAAATAATTGGATGATGGACAAGGAGATAATGAAATTGATTGAATAAGAGAAATGTTTAGTGGGAGACCAAAATAGTTGGAAAAGAGGTATAAGGGTGATAAGCATAGAAGTGTGGATAGAATGAATACTGTATCATAATCTGTATTGGGTTCTATTCTTTTCTACAACAAAATTAATTTTGAATTAGAAGAAAACTTTTGATGTAGAATAAACACTTAGTTATAGCAGTGACGATCGTTTTGTCCTGGGCCATCACCAGAATGAAGAAACTGACTCCGTCATGATTAATAGCCTTGATCGATAAGTAAATGGGGGAGAATTGTAAAAGGAAGTTAAACAGGGGAAAATGGAATAAAAGGCAAAGTATGGAAACATGAGAGTAGCCTTTAAGGTAAAGTAATTGAAGACAGGAAAGGAAATGGAGGCGAATATGAAGAGGAGGAATGGAGGAGGAGAAAGATAAATAATTATTGAGATCAATTAATCATTCAATAAATAATTTAATAATTAATTTTTCTCATGAAATGAGAGAAGAGAAACATGAATAATAAATGAAGGTATGAAACGGGAATTGACAATAACTTTAGAAATGTTTTACCACTATTCTAATTGAAGAAACCGGAGGTAAAGAATATAATGTAAGACGAGGAGTGAGTATGAAGACGATGGGAATAAGAAACCAAGAAGAATGATACTAGTAAATTGACAATAAATAAAGAAAGATGAGTAGTAACCGGTGACAGAAGTAAAATATAAGAGTGATATCAAGGAAAGAGGTAAAAGGAGAGCCGCTAAGTAGCGACAATAACATAATATCCGGGCGTTACCTTTCTCCACAATAAAATAATACGATTAAAAAAAGCAGATTGACACTAGGCTCCTGAACCGCCAAAGAATCCAACCACCCTTTACTCATGTTTCATCACTTAACCAAACACGATGCCGCTCCAATTATTTTGGGGCCCTTTAAACACTTATTGGCCTTTTTATGGACAGTAATTCACAAAATCCGCCCTTTTCCAACATCACGACTACTTCCTGGCAATTTCAAGCTTTCATTCATCGACGATTATCACCTATTCATTTTTTGTCAACTGGGGGGTTTCACCTTCACAATGCATCAAAGGACAAGTGCCGCCTAGCACAAATATAGCATATTAAATTATTAATTTATTGTAAAAATTCACTATTACATTGTACGGGTTTGGAAATGTAGTTTTTGTTTTTTAATTTCGTTTATTTAATAGTGGTAGGGTTTCTGGAAAAGATAATAAGCATACTTTTCTATATAATATGCTTCATCTAAACGCCGAATGTTATCATTTTTACATAAAAATTCTATTATCATATCATTGTATTTTTTATCAGGGACTAAATTAGCCGAGTTTTAGTTATACAGAGTGTCCCAGATAAGGTGTAAACCCCGGCTACCATAGATTCTACATGCAATTTGAAACAAAAAATGTTCAGTGAAATTTTCTCCTATCGACCTTCGTTTTCGAGATTTATCGATTTTTCGATATTTTTCAAGTAGGCGTACTTCCAGTCATTAAATCGTCAATATCTCAAGAACCATTGGTCTTAAGTGAGTATTAAGGACATCGTTGAAAAGAGGACAAAATTTCACATTGATTTGAGGTATAAAACATGCCAAAGTCGATTATTGAGTAGTATTTTTTAGCGGTCAAAGTTGAAAAAGAGTGATTTTTGACGTTATTTTGAAAACTTCAGACACATTTTTCTCGATTTTTTTTCCAGGGTACGAAATAATTTTTATAGCGCAAAAACTTCCTTTTTTGATTATCTTTCGAATGAGACCAAATACAGGTGTCTAGCTCAAATCCTCGAATCAGAATTTCAGTTTAAATTCGATTTTTTAATTAAAAACGAGACTTATCTTGATTGAGTGTGAATAATTGTCTACAATTTGATAGCTTTGTGTCGAGTGATTGAGGGTGTAAAAATACTTTTCTCTATAGGAAATTTGGCTAAGAAATTCAATGAAACTGGTTAGAAGTTCGTATCTGCAATTGTTATTGAGATACAAGTTGAAAAAAGTTCAAAGTCGAGTTAAAATCTAAACTTTTCAAACAGTTTTTTCTTGATTTTTTTTCATGGTAACAATATTTTTCCAATAATGAAAAAACTTTGCCATTTTATAAACTATCGAATGAGTATAAATTTTCCAGGAAAATTTCAAAACTAGAGTGTTAAAAAATGAAAATTTTCAAGAAGAGCACCCTAAAGACATCTTTTCGTTGTTTTAAATAATTTTATTCATACCATTGAGATTCAATTGAGTGAGAAAAAAAATCAATCTTTTCATTAATCAGCTGCTCTGATAGAATAAAAAGTTTTTCTAATGCTCACCCAACAATAGAGACAATTCTCGCAGTCATTGTATGAAGAGTATTGTGCTTCCAGTCAGTCGATAATGATGTCTTTCCAGTCAATAGTCAAGTTTTCCCAGTTCGTTCGATTGTGTTCCTGAGTTATTAAGTCTAGTTTTTTCATGAGTGTTTGATTTTTCCAATTCACTATTTCAGTTTTGTTGTTTTCTGTTTCCAAGTTTATATTTTAGTTAGAGTATTATTTCGAGTGTAGTTTGTTTGAGTTTTTCTTTAGTTTATTAGTATGATAAGTCTTTTTTTTACTCAAGTTCAAAAACAAGACTTATGTTTTTAATTAAAAAATCGAATTTAAACTGAAATTCTGATTCGAGGACTTGAGCTAGACACCTGTATTTGGTCTCATTCGAAAGATAATCAAAACGGAAGTTTTTGCGCTATAAAAATTATTTCGTACCCTGGAAAAAAAATCGAGAAAAATGTGTCTGAAGTTTTCAAAAAAACTTCAAAAATCACTCTTTTTCAACTATGACCGCTAAAAAATACTACTCAATAATCGACTTTGGCATGTTTCATACCTCAAATCAATGTGAAATGTTGTCCTCTTTTCAACGATGTCCTTAAAATTCACTTAAGACCAATGGTTCTTGAGATATTGACGATTTAATGACTGGAAGTACGCCTACTTGAAAAATATCGAAAAATCGATATATCTCGAAAACGAAGGTCGATAGGAGAAAATTTCACTGAACATTTTTTGTTTCAAATTGCATGTAGAATCTATGGTAGCCGGGGTTTACACCTTATCTGGGACACCCTGTATAGTTGAAACGATTACTTTTGTAATTGAATCATACATCCGTAATAATATTATATAGGCCTATGTAAGTTCAATGACAACTTCTTACATGGCAAGAAGAATTTGTGCTTAAGATTCATAGCTAGCAGGTAACCCGTGCTCCGCAAAGGTATAATTGAAAACTAGGCAAACTGCAAACTTAACCTACTGCAATCTTGAAGAACTGAAAGTAGGCCTATAACCATCCTCGGTAAATTGGGAATCTATATGGAACAAGACTCTGTCCAACTGGATCGTCTCATATTTTCACAAGGTTTGATGGCATTATAATTTCCAGTTTCCTGTCGTTACACTGCAGCTTGTTTTGCCTTCATCCTTCTTCTTCATGTTTCATTATTAAAAAGGAATCTGTCAGAAAGTGTTGCCACCATCACGTGCTTAACCAGATAGCTTAGACAGTGTTCAATAAATTTAGTTCTATAATAGGCACTAAGCAGTCTATTGTTGGTTTTATCGCCTATATTTATTTTCCTTGCAATAAATTTAATGTGATTGTAAGGTTCAGCTATAAACTTGGTCAAGTGTAGTATATGGTAAACTGTAATGCTATAATTTAGTCGTTGGGTGAAGTAATATAGTCTATAAATTTACGATTGCTTCCAATATAGACAAATTACAATGTAAATTGCACCTCAGCACATTACTTTGATTGATAAAGAAGATCTAGTTATATTTGGTGATATAACTTTAAAGTACAAATAATATCCTATTAAATTAAGCGAGAAATTTCTGTATATATATATTTATATTCGGTTATTTATATTTATTTATGTCCAACGGATCTCGAAAACGGCTCTATCGATTTTCACGAAATTTGGAAAATAGTAGGTTTATGATATAAAAATTCGATTGCACTAGGTCTTATCCTTGAGAAAAATCGCTGAAGAACATGGAAAGGATAATAACTATTCATCCTTGGAGAAACATATGATAATTACGTCGTCTGTCGATAACAGAAGATGCGAGTGCCTGTGTGGTAGAGAGACAGAATTATATGTTCAGCTGTTAAACTATTTGCAATCTCACAGGAAAAATTATCTAGAAATTTTAATCGACTTGATCAAAATAATCTGATTTGTTGACATGACATGGTATATCATTCTAAAAGAGAGTAGTTAATCGTTATTTTACAGTTTTTAAGTGATTGGTGAGTGTTATTTTGTTATTAAATTTGGTTTGTAAACAATCTAAATTAGAACTTTTCTTTTTTCAAATGTTTGGACTGAAAATTGGACATGAATTCAAGTTTATGGAACATAACCTACTTTTTTAAATATTTATAGTGTATAAATCAAAATTCGGGAAAGAAAGAGTTTTGAGCTGTGCCTGTTAGTCCTTCCCCAATCATTTTAAAGAATTGTGTTCTGTTTATCTATCAATAAATAGATAAAGAGCGAAGCTCGGTGCCCCGATATTGAATTTATGATTGGAGATTAGAAGTTTGTTTCCAGATTGGTAGGTTCAAAATTCATCAGGTAATATCCCAACTGGTATATGACGATAATTTCCATCTACTTATTCTAGAATCGAATTTCACGTCTCTCATGGAGTTCAACTCCTTACCACTAATGAAAACAAAGGGAAATTCTCAAAAAAGGCTCACCTAGATGGATAAATAATGAGGAATGATCTTAGATAATGTATTACAGTAAATCATATGAGCAAACAAAACAAATATCATTAGGTAAAAATGACTCAGATTAATTACAGATTGACGAGGCAACATTTGAAGGAACCAGTGTTGAGTGCATCCACAAAAAATCGTCCTACACATCAGAACAATGTAGTTTGATCCAGAAGGCCAACTGGAAATTTTCATAATTACATCTTTTGCATGTTTTAATTACATCCAGATACAATCAGAAGTCTCTTGAAAAACAGGAAAACTATTAACGCTTTACTTAAGCAACTGGGCTCCGTCGTCAAATAATCTCAACTACCCTCTCCCCACCACCAAATAAGGACGTATATAATTACAGACAGGATGAGTCATTTCTGGTTTAAATTATGAGGCCGTTAGTGACCACAAGTCTGTACTTTAGATCGTCAACATGAGATAGCTGTGCTCCATTATCACCTCTCCTTTCCTGTGAGCCTGGCTTCAAGATTCACATCATCAGTGGACTGATGGATGGCTACTCTTCAGTCAACATGGTTTCCCTACCCAATACAGGCCAAGTATCACTATTATAACACATAACTGGTAGGATTTTGCCAAATTGCGAGTATATTCTATTGTGCATATGCTTTTATGTGCTATTATTCAATATCTGGGCACCAAGCTTCGCTCGTTATCTTTATTTATTGATAAAAAGAACACAATTCTCTAAAATGAACGTGTTTATATTTCACAGCTGGCTATATTGTCATTTTATGAATTTCGGGGATGCGATATTTTGATTTTTTCACCAACTCCCTCGTTCACTCACTTTTTTACTATTCACAGCTGTTTCAGCCAAGGATGAATTATCCTTTTAATGTCGTTCAGCGAGTTTTCCCAAGGATGAGACCTAGTGCAATCGAATTTTCATATCATAAACCTACTATGTTCCGAATTTCGTGAAAATCGTTAGAGCCGTTTACGAGATCCGTTGAACATAAATAAGCAGATATAAATATAAAAATACAGAAATTACTCGCTTAATATAATAGGAAGTATCAATCTATAGTGAGGTCCACGTTATAATGACAGTATTTGATCAACTTTGGTTTTGATATCCTTGTCTATCATTCGACAAAGCCGGTGGTACTATCCATTTCTAGGTCCACAACGATGCCAATTATATTTTTGACAGTGTAGAAATATAATTAATTAATTTAGAGAATCGGCATCGCTATTTTTCTATCTTTATCCACTGTCATTATAACGTGGACCTAACTATAGATGAGATACCTGTATACATTCTTCTAGTATAACTGGCACTATATAAATAAACATATAAATCTAAGTATACCCTTTTTAAAATTATCTAATCATGAGATGTTTCGGCTATATAATGTCATTATCAAGTAATTGGAAATTGATAAATAAATAAATGAATAATAGTGATTTATATTCAAAAGTAGCCGTCCTAAGGAGAAAAAGATACTGTCACTATATTTCTGCTACTCTCACAAGAGTTCCTACTAAAAGGCATAAATTGCAGATTTTAGCAGTTACTTTCATGTCTCCCCCAAATTTTATCCCAAATGCATCAAATCTACCTTCTCAAAGCTGAAATCTCTAGTACTAAAAATGGAGATTGAGAACACAATGGCAATGACCTCGAAGTGATTCAAGTGAATTAAGTAATTAATATCTTGTCATTCTGTAAGAAGTCATAAATTTGAGTAATTCATGTTGAGTAATTTCAAGTACTTCAAGTTTTTAGTAATTTTAAGTAATTAATATCTTGTCATTCTGTAAGAAGTCATAAATTTGAGTAATTCATGTTGAGTAATTTCAAGTTTGAATTACTATGTTATGAAAGTTCAAGTTGAGATAGAAGTCTAAGGCTTGGTTGCACAAAATCCTGTTACATTTATATCATGTTTAAATTCCACGATGACAAATCAGTAAAGGTTTTTCTGAGAAGGCTTCTCTGATTGGTTCTCGTGACATATAATCGGGATTAAACGTTGACAAACTTTTGTTCAACTGTGTTTAAAGGTGCGAAAAGAACGAATAGTCGCGGTGAGATCACGGAACCACTAAACAGCTGAGCAATAATAAAAACATTCATTGTTAGTCATTCATCAATAATTGACCGAGCGAAGTGAGGTCTAAGATTCAAGTCGCCGGTTTGGCATTTCTCTTAATGTTTAAGTGTTTAAATTTTTGAATGTTTAAATGTTTATATGTTGCGCATTTACGGCGAAAAGCGGTAATAGATTTTCATGAAATTTGACAGGTTTGTTCCTTTTTTAATTGCGCGTCGACGTATATACAAGGATTTTGGAAATTTTGCATTTCAAGGTTAATATAAAAGGAAAAAGGAGCCTCCTTCATACGCCAATATTAGAGTAAAAATCAGACTATAGAATTATTCATCATAAATCAGCTGACAAGTGATTAAACAGATGTGTGGAGAAGCCAGTCTATTGCTGTATTTCCATAAGGTCTATAGTTTCAATCAGGTACTTGTGGATGAGAATACTGCGTGAGGTCTACTGTTCAAAGAACTACTAGTATAGATATAGAAGAACGCTAGCCAGCTGAAATCTACATATATCTACATGACCGTTCCGTTTGTACCCTAAAAATCTTCAAAAAGATTGTATCTACAATATCTCGACTCAAATTTGAAAATTTGAAAGAAATGATTGGAAGATAATATTAGTAGTGAAAAATATAAGTGAAAGAGATTATTTGTAATCTTGAAAATCTGATGAGAAAATCAACAAGTAACTGAAACAACTATGGAAAGTTTCAAATGGAAATCGTAGCGGATCATTCACCTCATGCCTTCTTGGAGCAACATGTGCAATATGGTAGAGAATCGCAAAACCAGTTGACAGCCAACAAACCAAAGCCAAAGCCTTTGATTTATTTCGTCTGAACAGGTTTATTTGTGGACAAGAACCAAATGACAACTGTGAGATTTGCAACGGAATGAATTAATGAATGAACTGAGGAAAGAATTGTATGAATGAAGGGACCTACCGCTATAAGAAATTGCCTTTGTGAGAGATAGAGAACGAAACACAAAGTAGTAGCCGAAACGAGGTATGGAAGTAATAAAATCTTTGAGGAAGTTACAAAAAAAATAGGATGAGAGATAGATATCTTTCTTGATCCATGAGCATAAGATCACATCAAATAGATGCATAAGATCACGGCCAAAGATTTGAAATGGAAAGGAAGAGTGAAGGAAAATTAAACAGGGAGCTGAGAGAGAAACCTGAGATACAAAGATTTAATACAAGAAACGGAATGAGTAAGCCAATAAGAATATAATATGATTTACAAGAAAAGAGAAGAAAGCCACAAATGAAATATAAGAGTGGAAAATTTGAAGAAATAGTAGAATGGTGATAGAAATAATGGAATATAGATAGACAATACAATACAGATGAATAGTCATTGAATGAAAAAAAAACATTTGGAAAAGCATTAAAAAAGAAGAAGATGGGAAAAATAAGAAATTCTAGAGGAGTCACAGGAGACAAGATGAAGAAACAAGAAATGGAAAAATGCCCGAAAAATAAGTGAAAATAGAGAAAGAAATGTAGAATTTTGATGAAGTAAAATGAGAAGATGAAAGCTGAAAAGGACCAGAAAGACAGACACAAATGACAAGAAGATTATAATAACTATAATTTATTGATAGAAGGACACGAAGGGAGAGAAATTAATAACGACTACGACAATGATGATAGTGATGATAATCATGATCCTGATACTCTGCTGATGATAACATTATGACGATGATGATTATGCTCTGCTGATGATGATGAAAATGACGAATGAGTAAAGGAAATAGAGCAGGCTACATGAAGATTTAAAACAGATCTCAACATCCCAACGATGAGGAGGAATAACAACGTAGGTAGTAAGTTGACGTTAGAGGCGCCAGCATTTGTTACGATATTCCACTTTTATTTGACATCCAGATGACCGAATTCACATTAGACCGAGTCCATTGACCCAAGGTGCACATATGATGCATGTTCATGATGACGGGTTGGGCGAAATGAGAGACAGAATCCGTGCGCCATTCAAAAGGGTGCACAAGAAAGACAACAACCATTGAAACAATGAGAAACAAGGAGGAACAAAATATGAGAGAAACAGATTTATCGAGGGTGCGGTTGCAATAAATATAATTGTGCCAACCCAAAGTGAGATTCATCTCAAGCTGTCAGCTTTAGTTTAATATGAAGCATTGATGTTATTTATAGGGAAGTAGGACTATAGTACCAACCACAACTGTCACTTGGATAAAACAATCCACAATGTATGAATGAAGTTGTTTGTTTCATTCGTCATGCAGTTTGAAACACATCATACTGTATGACACATCACACACTGCTTCAGTATTTGCATCAACTCGTAACAATAGCACATAATAATGACCATATTTTTAATGTTCTCGTACGCTGTCTGGAAAGATGAATGAAACATATCATCTTGTATTTTTGTTTAATTTTTTGGGATTTGCTGAATTTTGGTAGTTTCATTTGTGTAGTTGGGGCAAGTTTACATGTTTTTTGGGAAGTGTGATATTTACAACAGAAGTTTGGTTTTTTGGTGCATTAATGGAATAGGCTTTACTAACACCGTATGTCTAAATTCAAGGAACGGAAATAAAATGTTAGGGATATTAGCGATTCTAGGTCATTTTGTGAAGTTTGTGATATGTTACAAAATATCTCAATAATATATACAGTACCGAAAACATAATTTTTCCAGGGGAAGTGTAATTTTACACTTTCAAATACATTAAGTGTAATTTTACACTTTCAAATACATAATACTTTCAAATACATTGGAGAAGCTTATAACATTTTCTTTACAGAATAATCTAGAAAACACAAAAATGTTCAGTTTCATAACTGTGGTTGGAGGAGGGTAATGTTAAAAAATCAGTTTTCTGTCCTTTTTTTGTTTACTCTGATTTGTTTTCCTTACTATTCCCTCTCCTTATTCTCGCTTCAACTTCTTTCTCTTGAAATTTCTCCTTCTGACTTTACTGCTATCTTCCTCAATATTACTAGTTTCACCCGTCCTATTTACTTTCACTTCTCAATAAACCTTTTCTATGACATTTATTGAAATTCGTATTCCAATGCTCTATTCATCACCTCCGTAAACAAGTGGAATGTCAACTAATGTCGGTGTTTATCTGCATCATAATTATGCTGGCAACGTTGTTGCAACTCCGGAGGCATACTTGTGGCAATAACGAGTACAGCGAGGTTCACTTTGAACTGTCAGCATCGTATGGATGGGAAGCATTGGTATTATTTGTAAGGAATGATGACAGGATAAAATGAATCTCGGTATACTTTCCTCTCTTTCTCTCTCTCACTCTCTCTCTCTCTCTCTCCTCTCTCTCTCTCTTAAACTGTGAACATTAAATGGGATGCATTGGTGTAATATGTGAGGAATGCTGACCGCTTAAAATAAATCTCAGTATACTGCTCTCTCTCTCGCTCTCACTCTCTCTCTCTCTCTCTCTCTCTCTCTCTCTCTCTCTCCTCTCTCTCTCTCTCGCTTTGGTAGAGAGTTAGTGGGGAGGATATTTTTAATATTCTTTCCGAAGAATGGACATTGATATGTCCAAAGCTCCGCCAATTTATGTAGATGCATAACAATATAATTATCCACAGTTATAAGATTTCTTTTTTCATATCTTTTACAGTTCAATAATTATTTTCTTAGTCTATATTATGTAAATTCATCTATAATTTTGCTGTATTGTAAGCTATTGTATATAAGTGTATAAGCCAGTATATATTGTAATCTACATAAATAAAGTACTCAATCAATCAATCAATCAATCTTTCTCTCTTTGGTTGAGCGATGTTTTGTTTAGTTTTAAATTAGAATTCTATTGGAAGGTTAAGTGTACGAGAGGGCCGGCTGCGCCCTAACTTCGCCCTCCCAGGTTTTTAATAAAGGCACCCAATCAATCAATCTCTCTATCACTCTTGAATTCAGTTCGATTCTTTCTCTGGAATCTGAATCTCTCTTGACTGAACTCTCACAAAACTGTGAGCTTTGTTTGAATGGGAAGTATGTAAGGAATGCTGACAGTGTGAAGTGAATCTGGCATCGCATCGTGTTCACGGTGGTAGTGCTCTATTTCGATTATTTCTACATTTTATTAACAATTTCAAATTGTAACGACACTGATTGCAATATTAGTATACTCTATTTCAAATTCGCTCTCAATTTTAATCGCAAACCATAGGGGGAAACCCGTTACTCAGGTGCACCTAGCAATTGCAGATCCCAATTTGCAAGCCTCGCCAATGCAAGATTATCGAAATGACCTTATAGAGGAGAGTAGCTTATTATTGAGAGCAGCCTAACCTAACCTGACCACAGTGTAGAGTCCCAGTGAGAAGGGGGTAGATGGTAGGGGGTAGATGGTAGGGGGTTAGGGGTACATATGGAAGCGTGGCAAAAAGTGCAGCTCGCACACATCGCGATAAACATCTTGCTCATTAAAATTGCTTACGGTCGAAAGCCACAGTAACAAGAAGGGTACAGGCCAACAAGTTGGTCCCTTCTAGTCCCTTCTGGACCTAAATGCCTCGCCAACAATTCAATCTGGATGCAACAATACTACGCGGGAGACACTGGTGTTGTAGATCGCAAGTTGCAAACCGCGAGTTCAATATTATCAGTCTTCTTCAAATGTATTACTCTACTTATTCTAACTCTTCCCTCTCACATTTACTCTTCTCCTAGTTCCTCATTCTTTTTTCTTCCTTCTCCTTTACAACTTACTCTATTCCCTCTCCTTCTTTCCTTCATTCTTTTTCTCACTCTTAAATTCTTCCCTTCTCATTTACTCACTCTTAAATTTTTCCCTTTCCATTTACTTTTCTCCCAGGTCCTCCTTCTTTTCTCTTCCTTCTCCTTCACAACTCACTATATTCCCTCTCCTTCCTTCCTTTATTATTTTTCTCACTCAGCCATCCATTTCAAATATTCGCATTAAATTAAGCACTCAATCAACCCACATTCATTTTCTAAGCCTCTAACAAGCTTTTTCTAATTCTTCCTACTCACAGATGGAAATTACTGAGTTATTGAAATTATTCAAATGCTAATGAATTAATAATATTATTATTTAAACGAAAATCCTAATTAAGTGCTGTATATCACCCCGAAGACTCTGCTACTGCAAATATTGACAGCAGGGTAAACAGCTAGAGGGAAATTCAATGAGAGCTACTATTCAAAAATTATTTGTTAGTACCAGGTTCGATTCTTGGTGCCAATATTTGCAATAGCAGAAATCTTTGATGTGATATACAGCATTTAATTTGGATTTCTGTTTAATAATGATTATTCTTCCTACTCAATTTTCCAAAAATATTTTTCGCCACATTGCACAGAAAGCAGCTGTTTTCCAGTCCCTACATAGATCTGAAAGGCATTGTTTGCAGACGACTCTCGTCTGACGTCAGAACAGGTTTCTTTCCGGCCTAGGCCGGAAAGAGTACCCTTTCCAGCCGCTAACATGGAACTAAGAAAGGTGATCAAAAAGCTTTTCATTATTTGTGTTCAGTATTCAATAATTAAAACATTTATAATAATATCATCTTATTGTCATTTGAAAGAATAAAAAAGTATAAACTCAACCTCCCACATAATTGAACATAATCTTATAGGTTATTTAGACAAATCAGAATAAAAAATAAAAATACTTGGACAATTACCTGATATTCAGATTACCCCAGATTTGCTAGAGCTATCACCTTCCACTTCTGCTTTCGGAAGTGCTTAGTAAACAACTATTCTCATATATATATTGTTTATTTTTGTGTGTGGCAAAAAATAGCGTTCGCACCACGGGCAAAAATGTTTTTCCGGCTCTCTCAATCTTTTCTAGTTCTCGGCCTACGGCCTTGGACTTGAAAACCGATTTCGAGCCGGAAAAATCTCATTTTCTGCTCTAGGTGCGAAATATACTATTGCTGCATCGTAGGTAGCTTTTTCTGACTTTTCTCCTTCCATTTTTCCAACAGCTTCCATTACTTATCTGTCTTTTCCACTTTCTTGTTATTGAATAAGATGGACAATGATATTATCATGTATGATATTGTCAATGGACAAATCAAATTGGAAAAAAAATCATCACTTTAATTTTCGTATGTTTATTCTATCCCTCCTCGCCTTCTTCAATAATTCATTGGTATTCCTCCCTCAATATTATTATCTCTAAGCTCATCGCAAAACTTTTTTGTTCCTTCTCTCATTATTCTCCTCTTTCACCTTTTCCACTCCCTTCAACCTTTGAGGGTCAAGTGTAAGAGAGGGCCGGCTGCGCCCTAAATTCGCCCTCCTAGGTTTTTAACAAAGGCAGCGATTCAATTCAATCCAACCTTTCTCTCCTTAACTTCATCCATTTTTCTTCAATAGTCCTTTTTAATAATTTCATAATATTATGAAACTATGTATTAGCATTAGGCCTATGTCTAAATAGATTATAATTCTTCTTTTTCTTCTAGCTCCCTAGTCCACCATCTCTTTCACTCTCTTCACTATCTGTTTCTGTTTCACTATCTGTCCACTTCTTTCACTTTCTGCCATCCTTCCATTAATATATTATTTTTGTGTAGTTGAGAATTTGATATTGTAGTAATTATTCATATTGAATGAAAAAGACTAAGAAATTGTCAAAAAACCACTGATTTATTGATAATTAGAAAGACCGGTTCCGGTTATTACACCATTGACAATCTCTGATAAACTAAAACTAAATACAAGAGCAGCAAAATTTATATTTATAGTATAAATTAGAAAGTATCTTTCTAATTATCAATAAATCAGTGGTTTTTTTGACAATTTCTTAGTCTTTTTCATTCAATATTAATATATTCTCCTTCCCTCTCCTCAATTAACAGAGAGTGATTGAGTGAGAAATATCTGAGAACTAAATATCTAATAAATATATCTCAATAATATATCTCTATATCTCAAAAAATATTAAGAACTCATCTTCTCTTTTCCCCACCCATCTCCTCAATTCCCCCACTTCTTCTACTAGTTCCTTCCTCCTCTCACAACATCTTCTTCCTTCCTCACACTCCTATAGCACCAGCACCATTTCTTCCGCCTTATTCAGGCCTCATTGTTTATGGCTCTACTTATATACAGCACTAGCACTGCCACTGAATGGAAGCACACCACGTGCTCTATCTGATGGCACATGTCAATGCTCTTTACCCGGACATGCGATGCCAGATTCACTTCACACTGTCAGCATTCCTTACAAATAATACCAATGCTTCCCATACAAACAATGCTGACAGTTCAAAGTGAATCTCGCTGTACTCGTTATTGCCACAAGTATGCCTCCGGAGTTGCAACAACGTTGCCAGCATAATTATGATGCAGATAAACACCGACATTAGTTGACATTCCACTTGCAACTTAACAGGGCAACAGGTTGTTGACAAGGCAACAGTTTGCAACAATCTTGCATGCTATTATACAAATAATGTAAACATATGTATACATAGGGTAGTACATAAATAGATATAGAGAGGGTGGGAGTTGCAGTGATAAATCCAGTAGTGTCAGTCTTGTGTCGAAACTAAGCCGAAGCTTCGACACATCGACATTCTCCATCTAAATTGGATTGAGAACTTGACTGGCATTACAGATGGTGATTTTGAAAAAACCTCGGTGACCCAAGTTGGAGAATTAATTTTCAATTTGCTGACCAGCTGCATTCCGATAGCGGAAGAGACTGAAAATTACATAACTGAGTAAAACTAGCTACTGTAGTTTCAGTATATTAGAAGACAGTCACTTTTCTTTGAAAGAAGATACCATAATAGTTATTAGTGCAACTAGTTCGCAAAGTGACAGTTTGCTGCACCGAAAGAAACGTTCACGCACGAGCCGTAGGCGAGGGCGGAATGGTTTCTTGAGTGCAGCAGAGGAACTTTGCTCACGTATTTCACATCAAATTTTTCCTACAGTTACCAATGAATATGAGATGAGAATTGGTTGATTATGGGTAAAATGATGGCTGAAATCCATCAAATGTTTGTCTGTCTAATTTTGTTATTAATAACAACTTTAATTTACTTTTAACTTGAAAATTCAATTGAAAATTAATAATCGATAATTTATTCAAATTAAAAATTGAATTAATCCAATTAATTTGAATAATTTTGAGTGAATCTTAATTTCTAAATAATTTTTCAACCAATCAATTTTGAATGAAAAAAATATTATTTGAAATAATGAATAATTAATAATATTCAAAATGTATTTTTAACTAGTTCTCATTTTTATTTATTTGAAAATCAGAAAAATATAGATAGAACAAATTCGCATTAAAAATAACAATGTCAACAATGTCAACAGCTGATTGGGATGGCTGCAAGATAATACGCAAAGTATTAAGAGTGCGCAAAGTAACTTTGCGCATTAGAGCGGAAAAGTGATTCTTTGTGTTCTGTAATCAGTGCAGGAATTGTCACTTTTCAAGGTAACTGTAGGAAAAAATATTTTTCATCTTTTGAAAGTGAAATAAAATTTAATACAAATCTGAGTTTGTGCTGGAATACCCAGCAACTCTATCTTATTAGATTTCATAAATCTTTCATTTGATAAATCTGAAACTAATTTATCAGTTTCATAGATCAAACATTTGATAAATCTGAAACTAATTTATTAAACAATTTGATAGATTGAAGAAAAGTATGATTAATCCATTTGTTAAGAAGACGAAAGAGCTTGTAATACTGCAAGAAATATGAGCTCTAGTGCGACAAATTTTGTTCACAAACAAAGAAGTTTTGATGGATCAGAGATATTCTATATGACAAATCATTGAATTCTCAAAATTCTTCTCAACTTTACTCGAGAACGGTCAGCATGTATTGTAATCTAGATAGCCCTAAATAAATATAATCTTAAATGTTCACACATTGACCCATTTCAACCATAACTTTATACCAGAAAACAAAGACCATCAATGATAATGAAGTAGTTTCTTATGTGATATCATCCATAATATGAATTATGTTACTGAATTAATTTCTGATATGCTGACCAGCTGCATTCCGATAGCGGAAGAGACTGAATTGAATTGAATTCTTTAATTGAATTGAATTGAATTCTTTATTGTCGTTAAACACACAGGAATTAAACACACAGGAACACATTACATAACTGAGTAAAACTAGCTACTGTAGTTTCAGTATATTAGCAGACAGTCACTTTTCTTTGAAAGAAGATAGGTACCATAAAAATGTTTTTCCTCCACCTACTGTCTAAAGTACTTACTTTACTCCCTGAAACATAATACTAAAGTGTCACTTTTTCGCTCTAGGTAGTAAAAAACAGAAAAACTCCCTAGGGAGTAAAAGTGACTTTATTTAAATAACATGGGAAGCATCTCTATTTAAAAAACTTACATGGTAATAGGTTAGAAGGTCTAAGCTCAGATGAGAAAGCCTAATAGAGGTGTCTGTCATTGAGTCAACTGAATTCAATACCACAACCAGAAATTTGATCAACTCATGAAATAAATGTTTGTATGATATTATATTCTTAATATTGGTAGACAATAAAAATTTATACAATTTTTAAAATATTTTATTCTATTGAAAATACCAGCCAACAAATATTTTTGATCTGCATTCTGCAATTCAAATCTGAACCGCGTGATCTGGATTCAGCCATTTTTGGTAGCTCAGCTGATATGATTGTTACAACTTTGGCCGATAGATAGCGCAATCAGCAGTGCCTATCAGACGACCGGTTTTTAGGTTTTAGTTTTTAGGTTATGTTGTTAGGAAACATTGTCACCAATACGTAAGTTATTAGAATGATTTAATTTGCAGTTTCTATAAAAAAATGTAGATGGAGGAAAAATGTTGTGTACATCACGAGCGAAAAATACTTTTTCTCCCTCAGGAAAATTGTTGCCCTCGGCTTCGCCTCGGGCTTCAAACTTTTTCCCTCAGGGAGAAAAAGTCGTACTTTTCACTCTAGATATACAAATAACTATTTCATCTTTTGAAAGATAAATACAATTTAATACAAATCTGAAATTGTGCTGGAGTACCCAGAAACTCTATCTTATTAGATTTTATAAATCTTTCTTAATTTGATAAATCTGAAACTAAAAACTGAACCGATAAAGGAAAGAATTGGCTTATAGACAGAAAATGACGCACCATCTCGTCTGGACTAATTAACTTGAGATTTTGCATATACTGTACTGCTTAATTTACCGAGGTAGGTTTTACACCTATTTTAAATTCTTCAAGATTTCAGTAGGTCAATTTTTCAGTTTGTCAAGTTTTTTAATTAGACCCTAGCGGAGCACGGGTTACCTGCTAGTTATTTAAATAAAATAACTTTCAGTCGGCTGGAGGAGGAGATAGTACTGAACCTACTGAACCATACCATAGAACTACAGTATACTGTATACTATTATAAATAACTATATTGTATACCCGACTGTTGCATCACTAAGTACTGGACTCAAGGAGGAGAGGATATGGCACTGTACCATAGAACTAAATTGTATTATAAGTATACATAAGTATACTCAACTATAAGTATAGGTATAACTATAAGTATATGTGTATTGAATTTTATTTAACTTAAGTGTATATTGTATTATACCTATATTGTGAACGGTATTACTGGACTGAAGAAAAGGTCCATCGGTATTGGATTACTTTGAAAGCTACAAGCAACGACTGGGTGGCACACAAAGCAGGGGGACATTGAGGGGGTCAGGGGGGCACAGCCGTGCAAGAAATGTACGTTTTAATTGCCAGTGCGACATGGCGGCGTACTTCGTTGGGTCAGCATTGGTTCAATGGGAATCATTGATGTTATTCATAAGGAATGATGACAGTTCAAAGTGAATCTCGATATAGGGTCAGGACTTAGGGAACTTGGACTTGGCGACTTGCAAGTTGCATCCTGCAGTCGGGACAAGAGAACTTGAACTTTTTCTACTCATTTTGCCGATTTTTGTTCTCAGGTTGCAGTGGGAACCCCTTCTCTTCCCAATCTCACACACATTCACTTGCTGAGCACTCAATGCATACTCACTTTCGCAAATGCAATAGTCGACACGCACCTATGCGATATACGTACAATATGCGTTATACGCGATGTGGCTATTAAATAACGGGACTGATATTGTAAAATGTTATTTTCATTCTATACATAATTACTCATTATCACCTTCAATATACACCCCTTCTATATCCCTGCAACGCTCCATGCAAATTTTCCATTGTTGAAAACAGTGCTGGAAGTCATCTCCTGTGAACTCTTTCAGGACTCTTGGCGCTTTTTCTTGAACAGTTTCTACGGATTCAACGCTTGAACCATTCAAAAACAGGAGTCAGCAATGAACATTCACTGCCATATACTTCTTTTAGGGCCGGTTTCCGAGCTCGGGATTTAGCTAAGTCATAGACTTTAAACAGCTGGAGACAGAAAAATGGTTTTCCAAAACGAGGCGTAGTCGTAATCATTGTTATAGTGACGTTTGTATTAAATTTCGAAAAACTAGAAAATTGAACACAAAATAAAATAAAGAGAAAATAGTGTAAAGTTTCAGCTATTTTAAATTATTTAGGAATGTCTAATTTCTTCAAGGAGAAACGTTTCCAATTATAGAAATGAGAAAATAAAAACTTCGACTACTGTTATAAAAGAGCTGCGACTACGCCCCGTTTTGGGAAGCCAATTTTCTGACTCCAGCTGTTTAAAGTCTAAGAATTAGCTAAATCCCGAGCTCGGAAACCGGCCCATGGTGATTTATAGATTTTGGTAGCGGTTTTTCCAAGTTTAAAGTGAAATTTAATAACAATTCGTTGCTCTATTTTTAAGCTATCCATTTTTCCGGCAGAATAAGATAACAACACTAACGTAAATGAAGGTTATGACTGAACAAAGTGGTTTACAAAAACGAGTTTAATTGCATTCTGAAGAAGAAGTCTCAAACTAAACAACTGTTGGACAATGTTGGTTGGCACAAGCGCACTCGGTCCACTGCAGTGTCAGTCCCTTTTTAATAGCCACACTTCGTACATCCCGCCTCAATATGAAATCAAAATTAGGGATGAGATCAAACATCCAAAGAACGTTCCATTACAGTAGCCTACACTGAATAATAATTATTCGTATCAAATCAAATCGAATAGCTTTTTATTTAAAAGATTATATACAAATTTAATTTAAACATTTAACAGTGAATAATCTCCACAAAGTCTGTGAGTGGAGAGCAGGTTCTTTCGAATTAACAACTTTGAGATAATTTTTTAATGTTTTGTACACATAAAATTATTATAATTAAATTTATTAACATTCTTCAGCATTGAATATTTCTGACTCAATGTATTCTTATGTTACAATAAATATTTGTGTGATTAGTGGGCACAGAGGTACTTTGCTTTATCGAGAAACGTCTTAATATGGCTTTAGTGACAAAAGACCCAAAGGTTTTACCATCTCGCCGTATAACCTAATATCCCTTATACTGTAGCCTATTTGGAGATTAGTATATAAAACCACAACACTACACTGAAACCACCACTTTATTTACAATGACATCATCTATAGGTGCGTTTTCGTTTGTGCGTAAATGCAGTCGTCGAACACGACAGGGTGAGGATCTCAGATTGGGTAGATTTCAATATCATCTAAATAACCTAAAAGATTATGTTCAATTATGTTTCAATGGGTGAGATTAGGATTATACTTTTAAATGGCAATTATGTTGATATTATTAGAAATGTTTTGATTCTTAGATAATAAACACAAATAACAAAAAGTTATTGGATCAGCTGTTTTAGCACACTTGAAATTGGGACAATAAATGAATGTCTTCAGACAAAAATGCCAGTCGTCGTCGACTGTAGAAGTTTACGCACAAACGAAAACCTACCTTAACTCTACCATAGTTCTAATAGAAAATCAAGTAACACCTAACACTGTGGATAGATAGTGACTAGACCAATATAATAAAACAAACGCCTAATGCTATTCAAATACGGGCATAGCGTCTATTTGAATGGATGCCAAGTCAGCAGATTCCCAAAATTGGCAAACCCAAGTTGTCGCCGGGCGAATAAACAAGATCGAGATGGAGGATATGGTACGGCGGCAGGGAAGATTGCTTGTATGCACTGTGCAAGTTAATATATTATCTATATTATATTTTATAAACAATCGACACGGGTCTGATGGGAATTGGCGATATGCTATTATGTTGCAATCCAAACATGGAGCGTCATGGCGACAAAAAGGAGAGAAGAAGAGAGTAATAGAGAATAAAAAAAGAAGGAAAGAGAGAGATGGAGAAATTGTGTAGAGTATCAAACTTTTCGCGACGCTAGTGACCACACCACGGGTTGTCCCGCTAACACAGACGAAACAAAAAACATTTTCATCGGAACGCATATAGGAAATGATAGCAAGGAAATATGCAATAACCTTTGTGATTAAAATTTGCAATACTGAAAGATTTGCCGCCAAAACTACAGAAAATGATAATTATTATCGGCTATCAGCAGTCTTTGTAGGATAAGATATTTTTCATAATTTGATTGTACTAAACATTATGAAGTCATATTTTTACAAATCCATTATTTACAGTACGAGTTCTTATGGAAAACAAAATCATCAATAGCATTCATTAAAAACAATAAATGATGCCTGCAGAAAGTTCAAGACTAGTATCAAAGCTTGTGTATCATAGTCAGTAAGATAAACTTAGAACAAACACTATTAAAAATTATTATTAATGGCTGGAGATCTCAGAATTAGCTAGAGAAAACATGAAATGGATGGATTTTATCATAATGAATATGAAGAAGAGCTTTTATATTGAATAATGGAATTGAATAAACTAAAAAAAATAAGGAAGTAACACGTCAGAGAAATTCTGAATAGAATTTTACTGCTGATGATGCCCACATGAGCTTTTTGCTTGAGTGTGGGTGATGGAAAGTGCGAGGGTGATTTGATGAGATAATCACACGTCCATGCCTACCGACGGGATTCGAACCTACGACCAGATAGCGCTAACAGACTAAGGGCTAAGGGCAAAACATATTCACCTTCACGATGTTTATATCAAGAGCACAAGAGGATTTCAATCTAGATACGGTTTGATTTCAAACAGAGATTTGGGGCCCCACACGTTTTTCTTGCCTGAGAAAAAAAGGAGGGTTGAAAAAGAAATATGTGAAAAGGACAGTAAAGCACCAAAGTAGAAACTGAAAAACAGGTAAAAAGTCCATAGTATACAGTACTGGTGGAGAGATCATGACTTCATTAGTTCTGTGCATCTTTACTTACATTTTGCTTTTTTGTAAGACTTGCACTTGCAATGTAAAACAACTAATTAACAACTGCATTCCCCCTGTTTATTCACGTTTTTAAACGTTGATAATAATTAGTGGATGTTCTAAACTGCAACAAACAATGACCATACAAGATCCGAAAAAACATTCGCTTTTCATAAGTATTGGACCAAAATCATTCAATCTAACCGCACAAAACTATTTATCTTTAAAAATACAACACATTTTACTATTGTGAATTCAATTTGTACAAAAAATGTACCAAGCTATGCATTTTGTATAAAGTATTGCATTTTCAATTGTTTACTTGTATTATGTGTTAAGAGAGCAATAATATGGGATATTATCCTTGTGCTCTCATATGTATCTCAAAATAAATAAATAAATTTTGCCTGTTTCGACAATCTGTTTTCGACATCCAACTCATCTGCTAAAATGTGATAGCGTGCATGTTAAGGTGCGTACAGATTTACGCGCCGCAAACATGAGCAATTCACTTTTAATCAGCTGATGCCAAGCTTTTTATATCTGTATCTTACCGTTCATGTAAAAATACAGATATAGTCAGCTGATTAAAAGTGAATTGCTCATGTTCGCGGCGCGTATAATATACGTATTATCTATACGCACCTTTATAGCAACAGTGATTGAGTAGAGCATTTTGATTGCTTCATAGAAAAAGTATGATACAGAAATGACAAATAGCTCAACATAAGTGTTTTTTATGGAGAATGAATTGATAAGACATGAGAGGAGGGATTACAGCATCAAATGTCCTATGTCCGAAGCAAATACCGAATTATATACCAATTTTACAATCAATAATTCCACTTTTTTCAAGTTCAGTTAAAATCATGCAACCTACAATTTTTATTTCTTAGTTCATGCACTTCAAAATGATTTGGAGAGAAAAACCAGGCGAACCCTAACTATTTATTTCCACATGTCACTTTATTATTGTGATACACATATTTATTTGTTTGTTTATTTATTTATTCACAATATCACATCATATTATTGTGGTACAGTAAGTTATACGAGATGGAATATAATATTGTGTTGTTTGTTATGCTTCCCACTTCCCACACAAGTCCACATTTGTCGCCATATATGCTTTGCTAGGGTAACTGAACTCTGGCACCCCACAGATTCGTGCTTTATTCCTTCCATTTTTCAATTGCTTTATATTTGAATATTCACAACCAGTTCTCCCAGTCATTCTTTGTGCATTCTTTCCTCTGCTTCGGCAAACGAAGAGTTATTACAGTTGTGGCCTGCCTCTTGGAATAGAGAATGACACGCATATATAGAATGTATTAGGGTTTTATGGAGGGTACCATAAAGAGTTCACTGGCTCTAAAATGTTGTTGCCACAGCCTCCTCGATATTCGAGCTGCAACAGTTTTCGCTCTTTCAATTACCAGTCGACTCAGCTCTCATCACATTTCTTTCCTAATTCAAGCTGATTGAATTAGTTTGCCGATGGAAGAAGAATGGCGCTGAAGAGGCAGCTGAAATGAACACTTCTACTGGTTTTCAGATATTCTCCGAGATATCTTTTGACAAAGGTGACATTTATGGTTCCAGCCAGGACACATAGATGCAAACGATTTTATGTTGTAACATAATGTGGCAAGAAAAGGGTCTCATACTCCAGGTTGCCCACTAAAATGTCAATTTTGTTTCGAGCTCCAAGTGTTGAATTGTAATTTATTGTTTTTTCATGGGCGAAATGGAAATGACTCCTCAGATTTCATGACCAGTAGTGGTGGTTATTTTCGATTCCCTTTTTCCATCATCGACTTTTCACTTCCGTTTCTTTATAACATTCGTTGTTTTTCTTTATTCGTTACATTTCATATTATCAATTTCGTTATAATAACACTCTATAGTAGACATACATAGTTTACATATAACTCACTCATCATTATTCTTTTTGATTTTGTCTCAAATCATATACAATTCAAGTTATAACTTTCAATCATATTTTTAGTTCTGGCAGGTGTCATGCAAATTTGAAAACAGTCTCTTCATAAGAACTAAACCAATTATAACGAAAGGAGTTGAAATTTTCCATTATCAACAGTTTGTTTATTGATTGCTGTTGGGCTATCGATTTTGTTGTTCCTGAAGTATTCAAGTCAATTGAATTAATTCGACAATACAGTGTTCTCTTTTCGCTGAAGATGCCAAGAAATGTAATGAGAAAGGGATGATGCCAGCTGGAATGGGAATCGAACCAGTGACCGGAGCAACAGAGCCGATTTGGTTACAACGCGTTGTAGACCCCTAAAAGCTAACTACTTTCTAGGTTGTCAACTTTTTTATTCAATAGATTAGCACCTTCTAATGCAACTACATTGAGCTCAAGAATTGGATAATTAATCAAAGAAATCAGGAAGAATTGGGATGGAATCTCAATATTGTTTTATGTAACGTCTGAATATACTACAATATAGTGGGAAAGGATTATTCAAAATGGTAATTTGAAAATCAAATTAAGTAGATGTTCTATACTAGAGAATGAAATGACTTTAATATTATTAATATATGTTACATGAATAACATCCGATTTTATGCATAACTATGTATTGTAACTGATTATTTATCTCCATTAATAAAAATTATTATTATTATGTATTGTAATTTTATAGAATACTTTGTGACGTAGCCTTATATACGATTGTATCTTCAGGTTGAATAAATTGATTGATTGATTGATTGACTTGTAAAACTAGTATCAAGTCTGACTTTGTGTAATGCCAATGTTTCTTAATGTAAATAAAATTTAATTTATTCAATAAGTGACTTCAAACTGGGATGAAAATATAGTCTAATCGGAAAACAATATCCTGTTTCATTTTCACAGCAGAATCGATTGTTCTGAGATGTGGTAGAAAGCAGATTTTTATGATGCAACTAAGATTAAGAGATAGAGCTGAAACCTGCCGTTAAAAAGAATAGCTTTGGAAAAGATAATATTGTAAAAGTATAAACGATTGATTATTATTAAGCGTTAGCTCATTTACGGGTCGTGGAGAAGGCTGAATGTGCCTCACAAATAACCTAACCTCGTTAAAGAGAAAGAGAGAAAAGAAGCGGATATCCAACTAAACAGGCTGTTGAGAGATCGTTAAGAGGGAAGGTGCTTATTTCGGTTGTATTCTACTCTTTTGTTTAAAAAGACCGGTTGGAGTTGGAGCAGGAGCCCAGGCAAAGAAAAGCCAAACAGAGCAGTAACCGAACAAAAAAAGAAACCGCGTAAAAGTTACTGATTAAAATTATAAAAATAATAAGATTAATAAACTAGTGAGCCTGCAGAGCTCACTTGCAAACTGAGTGTTTTGGGATTGGTATCTTCTTATTCATGGCTAAACCCAATGATTTTCAACTTCTGTAGCACTGATAAAATATTCATTGCACAGGCCGGTGGATCTCAACTTTTACACTATGGTGAGATCCACGTTATAATGGCTGTGGAAAAAGATAGGAGAACAGTGTTGCCGATCATCTGCATTGCCACTGCCTTCTAAAGAGGATAGCTTCTATGATGGATGATCTGATGTAATATTCTAAATTTTGGTGTGTATATCTTTGGACTTTTTTATTCAAAGTGAAGCAACATAACCTACGTTTAATACATACTTCTATAAAATTCGGAAAACTTTGAACAAGGCCTGTTGGTCCTTTTAAGATCATGTATTTGATTTGTGTATTATGAAATGTAAATAAATGAATGCTGTGAATTCTTGTTATTATAAATAATCAATTATATTTTATTCGTCAAGAAAAAATATTTTTCAATGATTGAATAATAAATTTTTATAACTGATATTAGATATTTTGTTAAATAATTATATTCCTGCATAGTTGAAAAACGATTTAGCAATGTTCCGGAGCTAGAGAAGAATAGCGCAATCTGCTTGGTCGAATGATAGACAAGGATAGCAACACTGATGTTAATCAAATACTGTCATTATAACGTGGATCTCTCTATATGTGAATCTACTTTCATTTGGAAGAGTCCTTTTAAAGTAAATGTTTCATTATCTTTTACATGAATAACGTCTGAAGTCGTCATTTAGTTCCAAAATTGAGGGTAGAATCATAGAATAATCAAATAAGTCAATTTTCACTGATAATTAAAAGTATAAATTCAAGAGTTGCATTTATTATCATCGAAATTCATCACACACTACTAATGTAACTAACTCAAAGAAGAAATTTGCTATTTTCAAAGCCTCAATAGAATAGTTGAAGACTGCAATAGAGTAGAATTGTTTCAGAAACTGCAGCAAGTACTCCAACGTATAAACTCTTACGCGCTCTAGCATAAGATACATTAAACTACAAACATAATGCACTTGCGTGCTACAGAGAGTATGCAAGAAACGTTCAACAAATAATGCTCATTTTCAAAATTTCACCTCGAACAAAACCTAAGGTTCGTCTATTACAAATTCCATTTCTCAGTGACTCCCGAACCCCCAAGAAATATGCTGTGTCTGTAGACTTCGTTGAGTATAATTTTGTACGTTCCGAATAATTATTCATTCATCAGTTTCAACTATAATGAAACAGAAATAAATTCAGTGATAAAACCAGCAATATAAATTGCTAGAAAATAAAAATATAGGAAAAAAGAAATAGATTCTCTTAAAAATGAATACACTCGAAATAAATCAAATTGGGACTTTGAGAGAATATTTGATAATCATGATGAACCTACAGTATTATTTCTTTTGAAGCCTTCATTCCTGTAAATTTTAGTCAATTTAAATAGTCAAATGAAAAACTTATGCGGACGCAAAAGAACTTACGTTTGTTGCAACTTTTCAAAACATTTCATGGAACTATGATACTATCTTCAGTATTTGGGGTAAGACACAGCTTACAGAGAGACAGGTACCAATTTTTCATTTAAAAATTTCAAAAAACAAATGCTCGGTGAGCAAAGTTGTGAAATTGGGAGCAGCTCCTCCACTTCCCCCACGATATTGAATAAAAGCGAAAAAAAATATTCTTGCAACAAAGTTGTAGCCTTCATTTTCTACTCAAATTATTAATTCAGTACAAAATCATGAGACATACTAGATCGCAAATCCAAGGACAGGCTTGGTCTATATTTACGTCACATTGATATGTCTGAATACCGAACTTCAGCACTTAAAAGCTTTAAAATATAGATGAAAAATATATCAATGTGAAGTTTAATCAACTACTTATTGGCATAAGTGCAATCAATTACATTCAGTATGGTTCTAAGACTTTGAAATTCTAGACAATACAATTTTAAGATTTTTTACAACCAAAAGATATGCATTATGTTTTTAGTAAACATGATAAAAAATTTAGTTTGCCACTAAAATTTAGATCAGTTGAACAATGAAAAATTAATTCTGTTATGGCAAATTCATACTAATTTCCTTGCAATTAAAACTATTATCATACAGCAATAATGTTCATTAAATATTCACAAATCCAAATCTAGATGCTTTCTGCCCAAAAGTGCTGCATAAGTATATATATTTTGAAAAACTGTTCAAATTGTATTCTGTTTAAATACAACAGTTTTATCTTGCCAACGGTTTAAATAAAAAAACAGTTCAATTTATTATTACACATTCTCAACTTTACATAAACACTAAATAAAAATTAAAATAACATTAATCAAAATTACAACATAATTAATATGAACATCACGTCAAAATCAATATCAACAGTACTCAATGCTACATCATCACACAAAAACAAAAATACAATATTAATGACAGTTAACGAGAACACTACATTAGAAGTTAGTAGAGAAGAAGTTAAAAAAGGTGTGATGTAGAGGAGCTTCGTATATCGAAAGGTTGCCAACTATGGTTGCCCATGTCATAGAAATAGTTGATTTCATTTTTACTTTGAAAATATGATAAAAACACTCATACTTCATCCATTAAATTTGAATAATGATTCAAATATCGCCATTCAAGTTATAAAATCAGCATATCAAAATTAAATAAAAACATAATGCACTTGCGTGCTACAGAGAGTATGCAAGAAACGTTCAACAATAATGCTCAATTTTCAAAATTTCACCTCGAACAAAACCTAAGATTCGTCTATTACAAATTCCATTTCTCAGTGACTCCCGAACCCCCAAGAAATATGCTGTGTCTGTAGACTTCGTTAAGTATAATTTTGTACGTTCCGAATAATTATTCATTCATCAGTTTCAACTCTAATGAAACAGGAATAAATTCAGTGTTAAAACCAGCAATATAAATTGTTAGAAAATATAAATATAGGAAAAAAGAAATAGATTCTCATAAAATAAATAGACTCCAAATAAATCAAATTGGGACTTTGAGAGAATATTTGATAATCATGAACCTACAATATTATTTCATATGAAGCCTTCATTCCTGTAAATTTTAGTCAATTTAAATAGTCAAATGAAAAACTTAAGCGGACGCAAAAGAACTTACGTTTGTTGCAACCTTCCAAAACATTTCATGGAACTATGATACTATCTTCAGTATTTGGGGTAAGACACAGCTTACAGAGACAGGTAAAAAATTTTAATTTACAAATATCAAAACTTCAAATGCTCGGTGAGCTAAGTTGGGAAATAGGAAACGACCCTTCAACTTATCCCACGATAATGAATAAAAGCGAAAAAAAATATTTTTGCAACAAAGTTGTAACCTTTGTTTTCTACTCAAATAATTAATTCAGTACAAAATCAAGAGACATACTAGATCGCAAATCCAAGGACAGGCTTGGCCTGTATTTACGTCACATTGATCTGTCTGAATAACCAGCTGCACTACTTTAAAGCTTTGAAATATATCAATGTGGAGTTTTATCAACTACTTATTCAAATAAGTGCAATCAATTACATTCAGTAATGTTTCAAGACTTTTACAATTCTAATATTTTCTACAACCAAAAGAATATGCATTATGTTTTGGTGAACATCATAAAAAAATCAAACAACATATAACCTTCAAGTAAAAATAAATGTTATACACATTATAACTTCTTACTTGTAAAAACCTCACCTGCAAGAAAATGGGTAAACAGAATCATGTACAACAGTTTGTCATTAAAATTTAGATCAGTTGAACAATAAAAAAAATTCTGTTATGACATATTCATACTAATTTCCTTGCAATTAGAATTATTTTCATACAGCAATTATGTTCATTGAATAACAAATCCAAATCTAGAGGCCCATAAGTGTTTCATAGGTACACATTTTGAAAAACTGTTCAAATTCTGTTTAAATATAACAGTTTGTTCTTACCAAAGGTTCAAATTAAATATAAAAAAACAACAATTCAATTTATTATTACACATTCCCAATTTTACATAAATACTAAATAAAAATTGAAATAACATTAATCAAAATTACAACATCATTAATGTCAAAGTTAATATCAACATTACTCAATGCTACATCATTACACAAACACAAAAATACAATATTAATGACAGTTAACGAGAACACTGCATTAGAAGTTAGTAAAGAAGTTAAAAAAGGTGTGATGTAGAGGAGCTTAGTATATCGAAAGGTTGCCAACTATGGTTGCCCATGTCATAGGAATAGTTGATTTCATTTTTACCTTGAAAATATGATAAAAACATTTATATTTCATCCATTAAATTTTAATAATGATTCAAATTTTACCATTCAAGTTATAAAATCAGCATTTTTTTAAATATCAAAATCAAAATTAAATAAAAACATAAAACCGGAAACAACAAAAGCCTAACACCGGCCAACGTGGCTGAGTGGTCTGGGACTTCGCAATTTCAGCCTCCTACACTGTGCCTTGTCGTGGGTTTGAGTCCCGTCCGGGGGCATGGATATATTTGATCATCTCATTCATTACCCACGCACAAGCATAAGCTTTTGTGGGCATCATCCGACCCAAAAAATGAAATAGAAGAATCACTTGGACAATTTCGAAAAATATCACATCATGTAAAGACATCTTTTTTTCGTTTATGCGACCGCGACCGACGACCGAGAAAGAATACCTTTGGTTCTTATGGAAGTGTTCACGGAATGAAAACCTGTGTGAACTCCCATAACAATCAATATTGTATTCTTTCTCGGACATCTGCTACGGCTTCATAAACGACAATTTACCTTTATATGAGAGAATTAATTATGGAAAATAATATCAAACCGAGATAAAATTTCATAAATTTGATGGAAAAATAAATCAAACTTTGAAGATAACTTTTGATTCATTTGATGTTGTTATGATGAGAATAAAAACTTGTTTTTATATAAATTCATTTTTTCCCATTTGATGGTTTCTTTGACAAGACCAAATAACTATCAGCGGATTACAGTATATGTCCTTTATATGAAGGATCTATTTATTTTTTGATATGTTGATTGGGGCAAAAAGTGTAATGTAGAAAGTAATGGTACCTAATGCTATATTTCACAGTATTTTATAAACTCAAACATTAATGCTTGAGTTCATTGCGAATACATATACAGGATGGAAAGTGAAATATCGTCCCCGAAAAATGTATGTTTCAAGTTTTTGAAGTTAAATAAATAATGGAAAGAGTGGTAGAAATGAGTCGATTCTCTCGAACATCATGTTTGGTTAAAACCAACTTTGGTGATAAAACCAATCCGATATCTCTCACAATAACTGAATAACAAGCGTTATAGAAATTTCTGGCAATAATGACCGCCATCTTGTATTTTTCAATGATGTCGAATATTTTCGTTGTTTCCATCATCAATATTCTTATTCGTCTTGTTGTAACGAAGAGATAGAGACCATTTGCAAGTCTCTATCTTGAAATAGTCTTGAAAAAATCGATTTTATAGTTCTAGCTTGTTACCTCATGCCTATTGAAAAACGCACCAGAAATCATGCAGGGTTTTCTTTGGAGGGCGCAGGAGAACCCTTTTTTTTTGTCGTACAGCGCATGAAGATATATCGTTCCAAAGTTGACAAAATGCTCTAAATTTCATAGATTTAAAATTTATCTGTATCTCTTGCACAAAAAAAAAGTTATAATGGAATGAAATTTGAAAAAAAATGTTTGGGCTTTTGAAGGTTTTAACTAAAAAAATATGCGTTTTAGAGGAAAATTTTATGAAACAAGAATTGTAGAGGAAGATTTTTAAAATATTTTCGTCCAAAAAACAGTTGAATATCTGGAACGGTTATTGAAATATAAGCGATAGAGCAAAACCCTGAAAATTTTGGCAGCCATCTTGTTTCCGAGGTGTTTGCCTGTGATTTTGACTTATCATCATCACGATCCTTATTTTGCTAGACCTAATGAAAAAATTGAGACATCTTCCAAGGCTTTTACTCAAAAATGACCACGGAATGACATTTGCGCCCGAACTATTAGTTAATTATTATTTGATAACCTACACACCACTGGGAAACATACTAGTTTACCACAACTACACATTTACTGATCATGAAAACATGCATTTTAAATAAACTACAACAATACAAGATCACATTCACAACTACACAGCTTTACTACATCCCCGGCTGCACATAAGTCTATCATTTTAACCGTAATTAAATAACGGTTGAATGCCACGAGAACCATTGAGAGAAGAGGATGACATTTTTTAATCAGCGGTTGAATACGGTAAATTTAACTGTGATTCAATGAAGGGTTGCATTCCACGAGAAAGAAGCCAGTGACGGTTCTAATCAATGGGTAAACAAATGAATTTTTTTTCGTGAATCAATGACGGTTAAATGCCAAGATAAACAATGAAAGAAGTGGATAACGTATTTTATCAGCGGTTGATCACGGTTGAATTTACTAGTAAACTCCCGGGGTTGGAGAAATTTTGTTCAAAATTTTGCTAATATATACTGACTGTCAGCTGTTCTATATAAACAGTAGAAAGTCAATAGAAATAGTTGCATTGAGTAATATTAAATTGCATATAATTGCATGCAATTAATAATCTATCTGATATGTTAATAGTAATGATAAATTATTACTACCGCACAACTTTCTTATTATGCACTTTCAATTTTATCCTGATATATTCTCAAAAAGGACAAAGTAATGAGTTATAATTTCCTTGGTTGATCTGTATAATAGTTCAAAGAATGTGTGTTGAAAATTTGAAATTGATAATCGAAAGTTATCGTCAAACATACAAAAGGACAACGACTCGAGTCTCAAGCCAAAAGTAGGATTGCTATAATATATATTTCCTTTCTTTGGGATTTCCTTTCTATTTCTATAGCAATTGGGTTACAAATTCGGTCAACTTTACTAAAATTTAGATGAATAAACTTTACCAATCTTATATTTAGTCATCTTTTACCCCCTAGAGCTAGGCACATTCAATTAAATAACGGTTAAAATCCACGAAAACCAACGAGACATCTTTAATCAGCGATCAATCACGGTTGAATTTTATAGTCGTACGTGCAACCGAGCCTTGGCCTACTATTGATGTGATTGATTGAGATTGAGATGTGCTACCTGTTAAATGTGATCCGGTGAACTCAAAGTCGTCGTCCTGGTCCCAGTGCTTGAGGGAGAGCGTGCTCAGCGGGGTGGCGTTGGCGAATTCCAAGTTGGCGAAGTGCCAGTCCAGAATTTGACGATCGCGAGATGACAGGTACACGTCACTGCAAAGCCATGTTATCAATTTGAATTGATTGATAATTATTTGATATATAATTTGAATTGATCGAACACTTTATAAAATGTATTAAAACCGTTTTTTTGCAGTATTATATCGATATTTTGTCAATGCCTGAAAATTATTTGATGTTCTTTCAAAGCTTTCGTATTTCTATTGTTACCAATCTTGTTACATCGAATTGGTCTACAACTTATACAAAATCACTATTATTTCAGTGAAGTGTTAATTGAAAGGATATTTTTGAATATCGTTTTTCAAGAATGGACGTTTGGCAGTTTAAACTCCCCTGATTTATGTTATACAAGATGTGTTAATTGGAGTGTTAATTGAAAAGATATTCTTGAATATCCCTTTTCAAGAATGGACGGTTATCTGTTAAAACTAAGCTGATTTATGTAGATACAAGATAACATTATACAATAATATTTCAAATTGTATTTAATCTTCAAAATAGATCAATAATGAAATGAAAGAGATGTCAGTTCCACATAATTTATTAAAGCCTAACTACAGTTTCAATGCACTATCATCAGCGGTCGTTTTGCCAAGACCAACAAAAAGTAGTCTTTTGCCTCAGCAGTTGATGATGCCTCAAGTGCATTGAAACTTGGCTTGAATAAAATATCTGGAACTGACAACATCTCTGTCATTTAACATTCCACAACATCTTTGTTTCTAGTGTAAATTAGATCAATATTAATAAAATGGCATCTTAGTACCCTTTTTTGAAAAGTTTTTAATGTAAAATAACAGATTAAAAACACAAAGAAGGGTATGTTATTTGTTAATGTTATTTTATAAATAAAAAATAAGTAGCCCTGAATACATACAATACATTCTAAGTAGATCAATATTCACTAGCTCATTCTTTGTGAAATCCATTGAATGATTCATCCACGAGGAAAGGATCGGTCCTTATATGGATGGACGCTCGCCACTGCAATTTCAAAATCTCAAGCTTTACATTAGAATATCTAGTGTAACATATAAAATATATATTACCTAGGTGGTGAAGCTTCCAGTTCATGCAGTTTTTCTTCAATTTCTTTTTGCTGCTCCACGAGTTGGTCATACTCCTATAAGAGCAACAGAAGATGAATTAATAAAATACACATAAATATTGTACTCAATTTTTATTTTATTCAATTAAAGCCATATAAAGGTAGTATTAGCTGTAATAATTTCAATTTTATGAGCTTAAATCTAAGTTGTATGAACAATAAAATGCATTGAGAAATTTCAATTTGAATAATTGTTTCTAGATTAAAATTGGGTGGTCAATAATATGATGTGCTAGCTAGTCAGAGCTTATGGGCTTTGATTGCCCAGGAAATGGTTTGATGTAAAAGATCTTGAAACCAGCACGAGATACAATAATTTCATAGATTTTATACACTCTAAAATAATACTGTTGACAATTGATCCCATGCGATTCGAAAGCATGCTTCAGTCAGTGAGTAAATATTTCATATTTTTCACAATTAATATATTCTGCAAGTCGTCATGCTATAGTGTTTAAACTTGATGAAACTAAAATAATTATTTCTCACAATAACAATAATTGCTGATTGAAGCATCAATTTCTCATTTTGTGTAAAGGCTGTGAGATAAAACACAAGACTGGTTTGTGAAAAACGAAGTCATGTTACACCTCTACTATGCAAGAAATGTTGAAAAATTTATAGTCATGCAATATCCTTCACTTTGAAATAAAAACACACATATTTTGTGAATTTTCAACATAAAATTAAAATTTGTGTCAAATTTGATTATATATGTGTGTTCTTATTTCATTATGGAACGGTTCTACAGCATTGACAGTGACTCAGTCGAGTCCTTCACTTTCTTCTCAGTTGAATCAAATATAAACAATATACGTTCAAGTCCTAAGATAAATAAAATCAAATGATATTTGTAGGTTATCCTCAAGAAAAAACTTGGTTTTACGTAACCATACGTAAGTTCAGTTATCCCCGGTACAACTAACTGTTTTCCTATAGTGAGATTTACTTCAAACTCACCGTCAAAAAGCATTGGTTGGATGGGAACCCTTGATTTTATCAAAGAGGAATGCTGACTATGCTGAAAGTGAATTTCACTATGACAAGCTGTCTCTTCACAGCGAAGATAGCGATACATTCTCTACAAATAGTAAAGAGTATAAAAGTGAGTAATATTAAAAATTAGTACCTTGCATGCTGAATTGAGATCACGCAATTTCGAGCGAATCAGAAATTCTTGAGTAATGTCTCTGGAGCCCTTGTTCTCAGAAAATTCTTTGTACTGCTTATTGAGATCTTCAATTTCTTCTTTTACAGCAAGCATCTGAAAAGCAAAATAAGAATGAATGAAAACGTATTCAACAAACATAGATAAAACATTCTGGTGGAACATAATAGGAAGTGAATTAATATTAATTGTGATTTAGAATGATATATATAATGAGCTGAAAACTGAGCATCCGAATTTATTATATGAGTTTCAAAATAATTTTATGTGCACCTCAATTGAAACCATAAAAAATATAAAATAAATGAAACCATTCTCACACTTTTTTATGTATTTAAACACGACATGCAGTCAATTATTAAGTAAATAATTAAAAACTTTTACTTACTGACTGAAGTAGGCCTACTTTCGATCGTCTGGCGATCATTTTCAACTGTTAGAAACCTGTCTCAACTAGAGACTAGAAACCATTCTAGTTTTTACAGAAATTGACAAGATCGGATGGATTAATTGCTGGTTTGATAGACCAAAGATTGTGATTCCAGGTCTGAAGGTAATTTTTTTAAAGTTTTGTATTTAAAATATTTTTTCATTTATTTTTTTAGGAAAAAATAAGAGAAACATGTATGTTTTGAATGAGCACGCCCTGTTGATATTCAACCAATCATTGACTTGATTATGTATTTTTGTAAATGAATATCACTTCAGAGCTCCTGAAATTATTAAGATACAGCCTGAAAAACTCTGACAACAAAACTGAGGCAGCCAAATCATACGATAATCAAAGTAAGAATACTTTGTAAAAAATTCATGAAACATAAATGGTAGAAATAATAGAAACTAAATTCATGTCCATTTTTGTATTTAGAACGGTGTATCAAGCAGAATAAAACTTGTAGTGTAATACTTATTTTCTGTTTCTATAATTTATTAATTAACCCAAATTCCAAATTTCTATTGTTTATATATTTGGACGGTAAATTTTTGTGAAATATTATAAGAAGTGATACCATAACCTTATTCAGAGCTGCTCATCAACTATCTAAATTCGGGGGAGAAATAGTTTTGGATTAATTCTGTTGTTTCTCTCCCAATCATTGTTTTGATTTTGTGCATTTATAAATAGAGTGAATAAATAAATACTGGTCAATAATCAATTCTTCAATTATTATTCCAGTTGTAAATCTAGGATGTGAATAATCCAATCCACTCTCAATGAATAGAAAATTATTTTAACTTATTTGATTGAATTTATTTATATTTCATTAGCTATTTCGATACAGGTTTATTCAACAATAAACAGGTCCTTATAAATTCGATAAAAAAACACGGCTACTTCTCATTGTAGTGCCATACATTCACTTCAACTTCTTGGGTTACTATAACTGTTAAAATGAAATAAAAATTATCAAAACCCCTTTTTTGCTAAAGGCTTCAAGTACTTGAAAATGGCTATAAGTAGTTGAAACTTGTGGTGAATTAATAAGACATGATATAATAATAATATATATAATAATAATATTGAGGGTGATGCCCACATAAGCTCTTAGGCTTGTGCGTGGGTAATGAGTGAGAGGGATGCTGATGAGAGATGACGACTACTTTTTAGGTAGTCGGGACCGACGGCTTATCGTCTCCTCCGAAATAAAAGACGGGGTGGCCGTATCTATGTAATTGTGCTGTGGTCAAAAACTTTTGGCCCCGGTCGAGATTCGAATTTGGATTCTCTTGATTATTAGACAGGCGCGTTATCACTTACTCCAACGAGCCACCCAAATAAAAAAGGGTATTTGGGAATATGTTGTCTGAATGGATGACTTGAAAAAAGATATAATAATTAATTCGAATATCCAATGAAAGCTACATAAATAGAACTTAGGACTTCTGCTACCACAGATATTGACCGGATAGCTAATAGCAGATGGAAATTCGTTGGATGAAACTGTTAAAAAGTACTGAATTCTTCCATCTAAAAAAGATAACTTACTCTGTTCTGATTAGTTTTGAGACGCTCCTGCAATCCTATGACTGCTTTCCAGTGCGTCACCTGTTTCTCTTTCACGTTCTTCTCCTGCAACCTGAAAATTAATAATTGAAGAAATAAGTTTCAAAATTTATTTTAATTGAAGAAATACTGAAAAATGTGTATGTATTTCAAAGATACCAGTGAAATTGTGTTATTTGAATAGCTAACGATGAAAAACAATAAAACAAATTGTAATGGGCTGTGCGATTTGAATTGCTAACAATGTAAAATAATTGTAATGAGTTCGGCAATTGCAAATTTTATTGAATTTTATTTTAATAGATATCGGTACTAAGTTGACGGTACATCGATTCGTGAGACCTCAAAGAAGTTGCATTTTCCCACCAACCGATTGCAAATCTATTTATTACTCAATTGTGAATAGTTCGCAAAAAAGTTGATTCCCTCATTCTCCCCACTTTGTGCAAGGCAAAGCTACCTAGAACTTATTTTTTAGCTAGTTTTAGTGCTGTACGAAAAGTGGTCACGAAACTGGAATAGTTATTTGTGCAACTAGTGCGCAAAGTGACAGTTTGCACACTAGTTGCACAATAACTTATTTTTTAGCTAGTTTTAGTGCTGTACGAAAAGTGGTCACGAAACTGGAATAGTTATTTGTGCAACTAGTGCGCAAAGTGACAGTTTGCTGCACCGAAAGATACGTTTACGCCCGAGCCGTAGGCGAGGGCGGAATGGTTTGTTGAGTGCAGCAGAGGAACTTTGCGCACGTATTTCACATTACATTTTTCCTACAGTTACCATTGAATATGAAAAGTGGGTAATTATGGGTAAAATTCGATGAAATGCATCAAATGTTTTTCTGTGTAATTTTATTATTAATAAAAACCTTAATTCATTAAAAATTGAATAATGTAGTAGTAAATGAATGAAGGGGCGGCTGTGTGCTGAATGTGGTGGCTGTCCTCGGTGTCCTTGATATTATTATAACGTGGGCCTCACTATGAGTATTACCAACTTAATTTTGATTTTCCTGCACTGGTGCTCCATATAACCTACTAACTATTTTGCGTTGTCATGCTGCAAATCTGGAGTACGCAAAGTACTCACTTTGCGCACTAGTGCGGAAAAGTGATTCTTTGCGTTCTGTAATCAGTGCAGGAATGGCCACTTTTCAAGGTAACTGTGGGAAAAGATAATTGTGGTCCCTGAAGCTGATATTCTTTACCATAATAGAGGAGTGATTACGATCGCTTGAGGAGGGAATTCCCAAGTTTTGAAAACGTGAGCTCAAGAGCTAAATCACCCTGAACAACATTCTCAGCTTTTATAGAGAGACATGGCTGGGCTCTCAACTCAGGAATAGAGAAACCCACACAAGGTTAACTTTTCTAAGGTGATATCTGTGCGTAAATGCATTCTGCCGTCCTTTATGGAAAAATCTTCATAGAAATAGAGAATAGTAGGTAGGAAATGACTTACTTGATGACCCATTCAAGGGCTTGGCCGAGCGAGACAGGCTTGCCTCCTGCATAGTTGAAATCGAGCGAATGAGACAGGTAGCTGGTGGCTTCCAAAAGACGGTTGAATTCGCGCTCCACCATTTCATCCTTATCCTTCGGAACCTGCAAAAAACAACAGATTTCCTTCATTTGTTACAAATGTTCACACTTTCACTATATAAATATTTGGTGCAAATGTAACACTAAGGCTCCGAGCTCGGGATTTAGGTAAGTCCTAGACTTTGAACAGCTGGAGTCACAAAATTGGCTATCCAAAACGGGGCATAGTCGCAGAAAATAGTTGCAGCAAAAATCTTTATTTTCTCATTTCTATAATTGGAAACGTTTTTTTCCTTGACGAAATGATACATTCCTAAATAATTAAAAATAGCTGAAACTTTACTCAATTTTCTCTTTATTTTGTGTTCAATTTTCTAGTTTTTCAAAATTTTATTTGAAAGTGACTTTGACTACGACCCGTTTCGGAAAACCAATTCTCTGAATCCAGCTGTTCAAAGTCTAGAAGTGCTAGTCTAGCTGTTTAAACTCAGCTAAATCCCGAGCTTGGCCCAGAATATAATATAAAGTAGAAATATTTCGACTCACTACCTGTGAAGATCATTTCATCTTTAGACAAACGCACACAGCAGCAGACGAATGTACGCAGACAGAGGAAAAAATCTTTCCCGAGGTGTTTGAATGTTACAACGCACACAGACGTTTGCATTTCATTTTTTCCTCTCCTCATACAGACGTTTGTTTTTTCTCCGTCTGTCTCCTGTTGTGTGCGTTCGTCTTTAGTGTGAAGGCATCATCATTCAGTCAGACAATATCAATATGGAATTGTTTTAGATAATATAGAGAAGGAATTTATGAGTGAAAAATGCAAGAATAAGAGTGTAGAGTACAGACCATTGCAGGAGTCAAGTATTGATCAAAAGTCAAGAAACTGCTATAACCAACCGGATTTCACAATTATTTATTCTCACACACTTAATGTGTAGAGTTCATTATAATTTCTTGATTAAAGCCTAATCCATTCAGGAACATTTTTTTCTTTTTTTTTAAATTGATTGATCTTTATTGATTTATACAATAAGTACATCATCAAAAATTATTGGGAGAGAAAAAATAAGGTAACCTTATGCTATTCCTCTCCCAAATTTAGATAAGGTTACACATAGTCCGAAATAGGTTAAGTCTTGTAATCCTTCACTTCACAAAATTATCACTTCAAGAAATAATTTTGAAGGACCAAGAAAAAAACAAACTTGAAAAAACATTATAAGCATAGAGAAGCAAAGCATTTCATCTTTACATTACACTCCAGCCCAGTTCTAGAATTATTTAGAGACAGAATGTTTTGTAATGTTATTTCAAGTTGAAAAGATTATGACCCGGTTGCACAAATGCCTATTGAATATTAACCGTGATTAAATGCCACGAAAACCAATCAGAAAATCATTCTTTCCAAAAAAATCATTCTTTTCGTTCTCGTGGCATACAATCATGATTAAGCAAGATTTTGCAAGTGATAGTGCAACCGGGCCTTTGTTTTCTAATAATTCAATTCAATAGAACAAATTAAATACTTATTGGGGGTAAATCAGAATGATGTACTCCAAAACAAATAGGAAATCAGCTTTGGTTTCGCTATTACACCTGATTTTGCGGTCTATCCTGATGTCTACCTCACATATAATCAATCAATCAATGAATCAATTATCAAAGTTCATAAAATCATCAATCAATCAAACGTCATTAAAGTTCAACACTATGATTCACCCGATACAGCAGACATTTACAAATTCATAACACATTGCGCTATCTGCTAGGACTAAAAAAGTGGAGACTTGATCCTCAGCTGACAAAATATCAGCGTTTCCAGATTGTGTGAGTGTCACGATTTGAGACTTTTTGTCATTATTAATATAGCACCTAGTTGGAAAATAATAAGCTGTACTATTTTGACTTGAATTGATAAGAATATTGTTTATGAAGTTGATACCCATCGGCTTGGTCTTCTACAGGATAAGCGACTTAGGATAATAATTATTATTTATTCATTTACATTAACCAATGCACAAATCAAATACATGATTAGAAAAGGACCAACAGGACTAGCCCAAAACTGTTCCTTTTAATTAGCAATGAGAATAACTGACCGTTCCACCATTGGACTCGAACAGAGGACACTTCTGTCGTATCTTGTGCAGCTCCATGTTGATCTGCTTGGAGAGGACTGTGATGGGGTTTCCCCCCAACCCTGTCACCACCATCGCGCCCAAGTCGGCGATGTAGTTCGACTTGCGGAAAGTTGCTATGCGTCCTCCAACTCTATCCTGAAAAATTGCAAGTTAATTGAGTAAAAAAGTAGAAAAGTTGAGTAACAAGTTGAAAAAAGCAAGTCAAGGTTTAAGGGCCAAGCCATACATTGGGTAGGCGTTCAGGAATCAGCCAATCGGACAGCATCCTGCCCTACCAGCTCTGAAAACAACTGAAAAACGCTTTGTGTGGCTTGGCCCTTATTCAATCTGCAATTGAAACCGATCAACTTTTTATTTTCCTAGTATGTCAAGGTCTCTCATTTTCTTGATATCATCATCATCATCATCCACGGCTCTACAATCCAAAACGGATATCGGCCTCCTCCAGCAATCGCCTCCATTCTACTCTGTCCATGGCAGCTCGTCTCCAATTTCTTTCACCAAGCCTCCTTGCATCTTCAGTGACTGAGTCCATCCATCTCAGTCTTGGTCGACCAGGGCGTCTTCTTCCTTCCATGTTGTAATTCATGATTCTTTTAGGCGGATATGAATCATCAGCTCTTTCAACATGGCCTGCTCACCTGAGTCTCCCTACTCTGATACTGAAGACCCATGGTAGACGACATTTTCTTGATATACTGATGTTGAAATGCTTTATTCTCAGCATCTTTTGATGACGTTATAGAAAACAGCATTTATCAAGAAGCTAAACCATCGAACCATCCCGACAGACAGAATTCATGAGAACGATTGACTTCTATTAGTAGTATAGAGAAAAACTCTATGTGCCGCCAGAAAGAGCCACATACATTCCAATTTCATTTTCAAAGTTTTATTCAATTACTATAATAAAATACGTCAAAGGAATTAATATAACGCTATTTTACTAATTGTTTGATTATGTGCTTGTTCATGTTTACGCTAATCCACTTTAATCCCCAAGCTCATTTTATTTAAGATACTTGAGTCGCTTGACGACCATAATGTGAAGTCGCCAAGCAACTGAGTCTCGAGTCGCACTAGTGTGAGTAAAGCATTAGGGCCGAGACACACAAGGCGTTTTCTCAGACGAGTCCAGCATAGAACGACAGAGCAGGAAGCTTAACGATTGACTGATTGGGTTGGTGTATTGAAAATCAGCCAATCGGTGAGCTTCCTGTACTGTCGTGACATGCCGACTCATCTGAAAAACGCCTCGTGTGTTTCGGCCCTTTTAATGAACACGGTGATATCTAGTTAGCAATGTAAGCATTCTGTTAGGCTGGGCACACACCGATTAGTAAAGACAAGACTAGTCACGTTTAGCCACAATACTTCACATTGTTGCTTATGACGCAACTCACACTGATAAGTAATTGCAATTAGACATGACTCCATAAGCAACTATGTGAAGTACTGTGACTAACGTGACTAGTCTTGTCTTGACTAATCGGTGTGTGCCCAGCCTAAGGGTTGTAAACGTTTCGCAAAAATTTACTAATATGTTTTTTGTAGAAAAAACCTTGGCCGTGCTGAGTGAGAGTAGTCCAATCAAAACTCATGGAATTATACTTTCACTATACCAGTCATTACAGTGATACTGATGCAGCTTTCAAACCAAATTATTCATCATTGAATTCATACAATTCAAATAATGTCACGATAGAATCAAAGAATAATTTATAATAGTCAATTGAGAAAGTCTTGAAATGAGTACGGCTTTACTGAACACTTAAAAACGTAATTTTTCATAATGTTTGCAGGCGGCGGCAATATGTGAACTGACCCTTGCTTCGAGGACAACAACCTTCATGCCGAATTGTTGCAATTGCTGAGCAGCCGCCAGCCCAGCGATGCCCGCTCCTATCACAATCACCGTGCCTCTGTCGCCACCTGTCGGTATCGGCTGCAAACAAACATCAATAATTTAAATCATCAATTCAAACTTAAAATTAATATATTTAGTCAGCAAATGGCTTTATATAACCTTATAAATGGCCAATATAGATTAAATTATCATTGTTGTATGGCTAATTTCTTTACTATAATATTTTAACGGAATTTATTATAACTTTAATTCTGTGCTATCAAACATTGTCAACCATTTGTGGAATTATACAGAGTGGGGTGAAAAGTCCGAGAACGGCTTGATATCTAATGAACAAAGGTAATTTGACAGTGGCTGTGGTTGGGGATCCTACTAAAATTAAAAATACTGCTTTACTATGACTTCAAAAATATGGTCCGCCATCTTAGATCCGCCATATTGAATGCAACTTTTTTTTAAATAGGAAGGTGGTCCATGCGATACATAATTTCGATACGGAATTTCAAGAAAAAATGAATGACGAAAACCGCACATCGATATCTCAAACCGTTTCGAAGATACTCACATTATTAATCGATACTATTCAAAGCAGAAAGGGAAGAATAAAGTATGAGAACGGCTTAGTATCTCATAAAAAATGTGATTTCAAGGTGGGTGTGATTGGGGATCTTACTCAAATTAAAAATACTACTTCAATTTGACTTTAAAAATCTGATCTGCCGTCTTGGATCTGCCATTTTGAATGCAACTTCACTTTTTTAAATAGGAAGGTGGTCATGCGTTACATCATTTCGATAAGGAATTTCAAGACAAAATGAATGACGAAAACTGCACATCGATATCTCAAACCGTTTCGAAAATATTCACATTATTAATCAATACCACTTATCTATTTTCATTTCTGATTTCCAAGGTATTGATTTATAATGTGAATATCTTCGAAACGGTTTGAGATAATCGATGTGCGGTTCTCGTCATTCATTTTGCCTTGAAATTCGGTATTGAAATCATGTATAGTATGACCACCGTCCTATTTAAAAAAATGAAGTTGCATTCAATATGCCGGATCCAAGATGGCGGACCAGATTTTTGAAGTCATAGTAAAGTAGTATTTTCAATTTTAGTATCACCTTTGTGTATGAGATATTAGGCCGTTCTCGGACTTTTCACCCATTCCTGTATAATTCCACAAATGGTTGACATGTTTGGTAAGTTATAATAATTCTATGGTCGACATCAGAATTCAAAGAAGCATCAAGCCTAGGTTTTGTCAAAGAATAGTGAAATAGCACCACCATTCATTTCTACTCATTTTACATTTTTGACCAGGTAAATGATTTTTTCGAAATACAAATAAACCCACACATAAAAGATCGCTAATATTTTTATTCTGGCACATACCGCATGTATATTGGAGAAGTAGAATGTTCAAATTGGTCTTATTTCTTTTGCAACGCTCTCTTAATGGAAATAAGTTAATATCAAATGACCTGGCTGGTTCGGGTCTTGTGTAGGCTAATAGTTTTCTGGGCCTCCAACGTCACTCAATGAATGTTTATGACGTCTTCATGACTGTTTGTGACATATTAATGACTATTAATTTATGACGCCACTTGACGTGTTCTTCAATAACACGTTGATAAAATTAGCATGATGAGACCAGTGATCGAACCTGGAGCTTTGGAATTCAATGGCAGCATTGAACCCACTTGCCTATACCAAGTCCACTTTTTTATCAGACAAAATTTATCAAAATTATTCATTTTTATGAATTGGAATTTGTAATTTAATAAGAATTACCTTGAGACGCTTGAATATGCCAAAGTTGATGAATCCGTATCGCTGTAGGAAGGAATGCACCCGAGCCACGAGGGGAGCATCGCTGTTGAAAGGCGGCTCAATCAGAGGCATCGCATTCTCCAGCAGCAGCTCTTGTTTCGGATTGTCTAGCCATAGCTGCAGCTGAAAACAGACACAGATACGGTCAAAACTCAACATTTATCTTCCGTTTTTAAATGATTCTATCCTCAATTAAAACACAAATAGGAATTGTCAACCATTTTTATTTTATCACTTATATTCTATTTGTGTTTTTCATTATGGAAAAGTGTCACAATATCACATACAACACAAAATGATTCCATCCCTATACACAAATAATTAATAGCTTGAATCTTCCTAGGACAGTGGAATGAGAACCTGAATTTATACACTTGGATATTATCAAAGTAACCTTGAATATTACAGAGGCGGCTCCTCTTAAGGTTGCAAAGTTGCACAACCCCCAACAAACCAGGCAATAGAAAGATACTTTTATAACGTCTTAGAAACACCTCGATTTTTTGCTCTAATAATTATAAATTATTTTTTCAATTCCGACAAAATTCATACAACAGAGAGCCAGAACAGATAGTCCAACATTTTGAATTGGCGCGGTTCGAAGAAGAAACGCATAGCATTTGCAACCCCCTATGTCGCGTTCTTTATGTGGGAGAATAACATTGAAAGCTATTTAGGCCCGCCGCAAAGTGGAACCACGTTTATCTACGAAAAGCAACCCACGCCGTGGGATGGATATTTTATAAACCATTGCTATAGAATTATTCATTTAATCAATCAGCTGTCAAGTGGATTATTCTCTAGACATCTGTGTAATACATGTAATGAATAATCCACTTGTCAGCTGATTGATTATGAATAATTTCTATAGCAATCAATGGTTTACAAAACATCCCACGGCGTGGGTTGCTTTTCGTGGATTAGCATGGGTTTACTTTGCGGCGGAACTTAGTGCTAGAAAACCAGTTGGTTGCTATGACAACGGAAGGCGTTTTGATGAACACATGGTTGCAGCGTTCCTACTACAACCCAGTCATTGTATAGAAACTAACGATACGATACCAACAATATCGACCTATGAAGAGACTGCCTTCCTATCGATAGTCAATAATATCACACAACAGATGACGAGAGAACAGAACAAGTAGAAAAGTTTTGCTTTGAGTATTGTATTTGAGGATATGTAAGTGACTGTGTAATAAATTAAAGCTAGCCTATATTTATTCTATTGAAAATTTATTGGATGATTTATATAGTCCAATAGCAATTGAACTTGGAAAGTTTGGAAGACCTCCAAATCTTGAAAATTCCACACAAGCTGTAAAATTGGGTTTGCGTGAGTGCGTGATTAAAAGCGGCAGTTAAAAAAATATATTTGGGCTATTGTCTTTCCAGGCTGATAATAAAGACTGATTTAAAGATGATAATAAAGGCTGATAAAGACTAACAGTATTCTAAACAGTTTTAGGTTTTCTATTTCCTTCATCATCATCCTTATTTAAAGAGTTTGACAAATTTACGACAGAACTGGAGTTTGTGGCCTAGGCCCGACTTAACATTAAACACTGGTGTGCCTTTTGAATGCTCGCAACCATCGGACTCCCCCGGGTTTTCTATTTCTATTGTATTGTTCCAATCTTGTAACTTATTCATTTCCTTGTTATCTCTTACAGTGAATTGGAATTATGTTGAGAAAAAATAACATAATTCAAGTATCATGTAAGTTTAATGTAATTTAATAAAATAATAATCCCAATTTATTGCTTTCTTATTTACTATGAAAGTTAAGATTCATATCTGCAACCTCCAAACTACATTTATTATTCATAATTGAGAATGATATTGTATATATAAATGTATAATTTGATAAATGAATGAATTAAATATATTTACACCAGCCGGCACAGGTAAAATGACAATATTCAAGTGTTTTCATTCATGACAAGGAGTGCTACCATATGATGTACATGTAAGGGTGGAAACATGGTAGAGCTGCAATGGTAGCTTCTTCAAAATTGAGAATGTAATGCATGTATTTGAGTGGTACACTTAGTAATCCACTATCTATTCGCCACCTTAGAGCACCGCCATCGAATTACATGCATTGAACGCAGCACTCTTAAACGTGAAGCTACCTTCTCCGCTCCACCATATTCCCACCCTAAGCCCTTACACAATTAAGATGGAATTCGCTCAAAATGGTCAAAGCTCTATATATCAACTACAATGAGCCCCTTCTGGGAACATGGAATGTGGTGAATTGTCCTATTCACAATTTACAAGGTAAAAAGTTTCGCGTTCCATGGGAGGAATTTTGACAGATTCTGTACCAGAAACTAGTTCCAGTTCCAAGTTCCTACCCCACAGTCGAAGCCTGGTAAATTGTGACAGTTCAAACTTTCAGAGCTCTCATTGGTCGATTGAATTGTAGTCTGCTTGCTTCTCTGCGCAAGCGCTGATAGCTTGTTTGTTTACCATAGCATATCCATAGAATACATAACCAACAAAATGATTTTTGAAAAACATTCGCTAAATGAATTTTTCTCTATAGAAAATTTGAGAGTAATGAAATGAAAGAAATTCACACTTTTCTAGACTGTAAGTTTGTAAAACAGCCTTTGTTCATTAAGTGTAAATCAACTTCATAAGTGCGCGCCATAAGCTTGAACCAACGATTTTGAAATGGCGTTCCATGGGAACATTTGGTGATTGAAATGTTCAATTCATCACTGGAATTAGAACAATTTACCACTTTTTCGTGTTCTCAGAACGTACACAATATTCGAAAAGATATGGTTCAAGTTATCATAACTGAGTTAAACAATATAGCCAGACATAAATACAATCTACTCAAATGCACTTGCAAGTTAGTGAAATTTGTAAGAAAAAACTATATCAAGCCGGGCGACGGATTTGCCTAACAACTTCTTGTTCAGACCAAGTCCTTTTCCAATACAGTCACCTATGATTGTATGTGTATTTTTTCCATATCTATTGTATTAAAATGGAGTAATCGCCCAACTGTAAGCAATGTTGGGATGTTTATGCATCCCGTCACATAGACTCTATAGTGGGATGCTACACGATAGTTTGAGGAAATTAATCCAAGTATGTAGCCTAAAGGATTTTTCCCATATTGTAAATGTTTTGTTTTTCATGATTAATTAATACCTCTGACATGGGTTACATGACAGAAGAAAAATGTTACTACCAACAGGCAAGGTTTTGAAGATAATATTTCTCCAACATAAAGTCCAGTTAACGTAAATATCAAAATCTGCCAATAATATGAATAATGCTATCGTCAACGAAATAATCCATGGATTCTCATCCAATTAATGAATTCTCAGAATTCATGGATTATGAGAATCCATGGATTATGAATGGATTATTCAGAATGATTCTACTACTTGGATTCAGATAGTAACATTGATAGATTCACGGAGTTGAATTGAATAGTTGTCACTTTTATTATAAAAATAACAATGAATAAATCTAGGCCTATCACTCACCAGTCTGTTTCTAATGTGGAGGAAAACCTTTTGAGTTTGCGGCGCTCCCTGAGACACATCCGGAAAGCAGGACGCCTCAGTCGCTGTCATCTTATCGAACGGCAGTCGACTGTGGAAGGCTGCTCCTTCCAAACCTGCAATCAAAATTTCATTTTATAATTTTTTTATCGGGGATCATGCTCACATGAGCTTTTTACTTTTGAGTGGGTAATGGAAAGTACGAGGGTGATTTGATGAGATGATCAAACATCCATGACTACCAGCGAGATTCGAACCTACGACCAGGTAGCGCTTGCAGACTGAAGGGTGCAAAGCCATTTACATACATATAGATTTTTGGACGTTGTTCGATATTTTGAAATTCTTATGAAATCTACCAGATTGAACGGAACTTGGCAAACACATGAAAAACATCATCTGTATGCTAAGTTATGTTTAATCCCATAGAATTTATCAAGACGGCAAAAAACGTACGTCCAAAAATCAATGTTTGTACAACTATATTGAGGTTTACGTTATAATAGCAGTGGAGAAAAATAGGAGAACAACGTTGAGGAGGCACTCTGCTGTTTCATTCTCAACTTGACTATTTTTATAGAATCTACACTAGTAAGTACTTGATCATTTTTACACTCTAACACTGTATAACGTGCACTTTTTATTCCCAACGTGGCTGTTTTTAATAATTAGCAATCAGTCCGAATTCACCTAACGACAGTTAGCGTCAAATTATGAGTCTCATAAATTAAATCACTACCCTAAAATATACATTTTTTGTTCCAACTCTATCATTAGTGATTGTATTAACATCTTAGTAATACTCTAATTACGATAAAAAAAATACCACATACGACTTATAAGAAGTGAAGAGGAAAAGAGAAATCATGGATTTAGCAATTTTTCGCAAAGTTGAAAAAAATTAGCTATAACTCGCTTCCTATTGAATATAGAAAAACTTTTAAGAGATTAAAATTGTAGAGAATTTAATGCTCTTCTAAAAAGGATAAAGTGAGAATATTGATTGAACAATTGGTTTTGGAGATATCGTGAAAAAACTGAAAAAAGTACGAAAATCTCGTGGTTTTCAGGCTGCCAAAAGTTATGCCATCAGAAATTTTGGTGGAAAACCATAGATTACTCTTACTAGTACCCAAATGGACCGATTGAAACAATAAAATCAATTACCTTAATTTTTGTTTGGTCCGATGTACTATTTGATTGGGCTAACTTGCCATTTGAGATTTATTAATAACATCTATCACTTTTTGACAATTACTTCTTCAAGATGGCTTCCTCCTGAACGAATACACTCTTGAAATCTGTGTTGAGATTCCTAAACGATTGCTGCAACATTTCAGCTGGGTTATTGTTAATTTCATTTTGAATTGTCTGTTATGATTCAACCACAGTTATTGGCAAAGTTGTGAAGACGTTTGATTTGAGATAGTTCCACAAACAGAAAATCGAATGTGGACAGGTCATGGTACCAGGAAACGCAGCGATCAACACAGTTTTCAAGAGTGTATTCGTTCAGGAGGAAGCCATCTTAAAGAAGTAATTGTCAAAAAGTGATAGATGTTATTAATAAATCTCAAATGGCAAGTCTTGAACTTTACATTGGTTTGAATAAAATAATTTTTGCCCTTCCCACTAATGTTTTATGGCGTTTTTAAAAGTTCCCGTTATTCTGTGTCACTCTGTATTTTGTTAATTAATTATTAATTCTACATTGTTAAAAGACGATCTGGCAACAGCGCAAAGCGAGAAAGAGATAGCGCTATCCGCTTTGTTGAATGATAGACAAGGATAGCAATACCATTGTTAACCAAACGCTTTCATTATAACGTGGACCTCACTATAGACATAGTCGACTCGCTATCCTGACCGGCAAATGAAATACAACATGACATATTATATAAATGCAAATTTGAATAACTACCTTGTCAATACCTATTCCCCTGATTTAGATTGAGTTATCAAGGATACTCTGGATCTTGTAAAAATATTAACAAAATTAAACATTATACAACATGCCATGATAAATTTGAAAAAAAATTAAATAATTCCACTATCAATGCCCATTCTCTTGATTTCATCATCAAGAAGTGTGGATATTTTCAATCAAAAGCAATAGATACATGAACTACTTTGAGATTTTTGAGTCTCTAGAAAGATTACTGGATGCATTCAAGTCAAGGAATAATTAATCAATAAAATTGAATGGAAATGCCATTAAAAGCCTTTCAGTTTCTTATGTTATAAAAATAAATCCTCAGTCTCATCAACTCTTGAAAGTTACCAGTTGGATCATCCTGCTCGGAGTCCTGTTCAGCCTCCTCCTCCTTGTCGTTCTTGGGAGTGGAAGGTCGCTGCGCGGACCCGCCCCCGGGGGTGGCCGTTGGCGAGGTGTCGCCGGGCGTAGAGGCGGCGGTAGGCGATGTCTCCGAATCGCGCGGTTGTGGCGACTGCTTCTCGGGCGTCTGCTGCAGCTGCTGCTGCTGCTGCTTCCTGTCGCTGCCGCCAGCGTCGCTAGTGTCGCCCTCGTCCGCCGTCGAAAAGCTGCTTTCCTCCGTGTTGCCGCCCATATCAACCTACACAAAACCGATAACAATCATTTCGTACAAAAAATAGAGCTTTCATTCTGATACAATCATTTAAAAATGATTATTTCTTACAGTCTATATTGATTTGTTATCTTAGGGTCCAATTCCTAAGGCCCTGTACACATGACGGCGTTAGACGCCGCGTTTAACGCGCATTGGCAAATTGTGATACCGAACACATGGTACGGTAAACGCCGACGTTGATCTAACACGACACGACGTTAAACGCCGCGTTTAAAGATCGGTTGTCAACCGCGCGTTTGACACATACGATCACCTATTCACTACAAAAGCGCGCGTTCGACTGAGTGCATGTGTAGCCAACGTTCCAATGCCCAGTATAGTAACTCGAAGCGAGCTGCAAACGCGGCGCTTGATGTGGAAACTACAAGCACCCGTTTTGCCGACGCTTTTTCAAAGCGCGCGTTTGCATGTATACGATCCCATTGTATCTATGAATGTGTCAAACGTGCGTTTGACAACCGAGTGTTAAACGCGGCGTTTAATGTCTTCATGTGTTCAGGCCCTAAGCGACGACTGTACGACTCTAGCCGCGCGACAACTGTATTAACAGATGTGGTCCATATTGATGCGCCTCCGACGGGCAGGGCATGTGCAAAGAATGTCCGAAGCACAAAAGCCAAGGAAGGTGTTTGTCGGTCAGCCTGGGGGAAAACGACCTGATGGGAGACCAAGAGAGCGATGAGAAGGAAGGGTACTAATAAAATGTTGCTTGTAAGAGGATGAAAGAGAGCAGCGATAGACAGTGATGAATGGAGGAGATGTTCGGTTGAGGCCAGAGCCCGACTGGGGCTCTGAGAAACATGTATCATCTTATTTTGCAATCAAAATTCTACATGAAGAACCAATTTTACAAAAAATAATAAATATGAGAGACAAAAATTTAAATTTATTTGTTCTTTTTGAAAATTTATACAATTACCTACAATTTCATAATATTCAAAAATATAATTAACATGAGGTTCAAAAGAACTTCAAGCTGAAAACACACATATGAGTGACAATAAAATGGAGTAGAGGATCGGTAAATAAATATCTAAATGAATAGAATTTTATTGCCATTAAACCGAGCGAAGTGAGGTCTAAGATTCAAGTCGACGGTTTGGCATTTCTCTTGATGTTTAAATGTTTATGGGCCGGTTTCCGAGCTCTGGATTTAGAGTCCTAGACTTCAAACAGCTGGAGTCAGAAAATTGGTTTTCCAAAATGGGGCGTAGTCGCAGTCATTGTCATAGTCACGTTTGAAATAAATTTCGAAAAACTAGTAAATTGAACACAAAATAAAATGGAGAGAAAATAGGATGAAGTTTCAGCTATTTTGAATTATTTAGGAATGTCTAATTTCGACAAGGAAAAACGATTCCAATTATAGAAATGAGAAAATAAAAACTACGACTACTGTTATAAAAGCTGCGACTACGCCCCGTTTTGGAAAGCAAATTTTCTGACTCCAGCTGTTTAAAGTCTAGGACTCAGCTAAATCCCGAGTTCGGAAACCGGCCCTAAATGTTTGAATGTTTATATGTTGCGCATTTACGGCGAAACGCGGTAATAGATTTCATGAAATTTGACAGGTATGTTCCTTTTTTAATTGCGCGTCGACGTATATACAAGGTTTTTGAAAATTTTGCATTTCAAGGATAATATAAAAGGAAAAAGGAGCCTCCTTCATACGCAAATATTAGAGTAAAAATAAGACTATAGAATTATTCATCATGAATCAGCTGACAAGTGATTACACAGATGTGTAGAGAAGCCAGTCTATTGCTGTATTTCCATAAGGTCTATAGTTTCAATCAGGTACTTGTGGATGAGAATACTGCGTGAGGTCTACTGTTCACAGAACTACTAGTCTAATTCAATCTATTAGGAATTCATTTATGATCATTAAAGCCTAAAATGCAGAGGTTTTTCATTACAGCCATCAAACTCAAACAAAGGTAATCAAGCGAATTATTCATGAACTTCTAGTTCTAGTCTGACTAGATCTTAACTTCTAGTAGATCTTCTACTAGTTTTTAAGCCTTTGACAGGATTTCCCCTTTTGCAGACAAGAAGGGGAGCTGGAACCAAAGGGCGATGTAGGGTATGGATAGGAAAAACAATCGAAGGGTGGCCAACTGCAAATCAGGAGCATCTTACAATAATCAACCCTCTTCACAAAATCAAATGCACCCAGACATAGAAAAACTGAAAAGAGGAAACTTTCCTACCAATGATCAACATAAATTCATTGTTATTTAACATTACAAAATTCTTGACATCGTCATCAAATAAATAAGTAAAGCTTTACTTTGAAATCATTCAATGTTGAATGTTTTCAAACACTCAAGAATTTTTATGAATTTGAAAAGGTAAATTCACATGGACTAGAAATTTATTTTCAATTTATTGTGTAAAATACTTAGAATTATATTATAGAATTCAACTTGAAATCAATAGAACTGAACTTTAAGCAAATTAATACGGTACCTACCTCTAACATATGTTTTTGACCTTGAAAAAACTATTTAATTATGATAAATCATTCATTCAAGTTGCTTTGATACAATATCATTTCCAAAGGCTTTCCTATACTACTAGCTTATTGCTTATTTCATTAGATTGAACATTGAGTATTAGATTGAATTGACAGTCAAGGTACCGCATTTGAAAATGACCGAAATGAATTACAAATGATTTGAATCAGTTTATTTTACTATACACACAAAATAATATATTTTCAATCAGTTTATATCAACTCCTATTTAGAGAAAACTGTGCACAAAATTTCAACATTAATTGTATTGATTTTTTGAGTGTTATCAATGCCTAATTCAACTGCCAGAGTCTAGCATACTTTACGGCTAAAATTCCTGCACAAAATAAAATTTAGAGTACATTGTAGCCATTCTTAGAACTATTCTTCTAAATATATGAGGTATTAGGATAAACATAATAATAACTTCATATTGATAACAGGAATTGAAGCTTCAATTGGCGGGTTATAACATAACCTTCTCCTCACGTGTAGAGCCGTTAGCAAGCCGGACAGGAAAAATAACTCAGATCAAAAACTCTTATATTAGAAATATTTAATATATTTACCTTTGTCTTCTTTCTGCGACTCATCGTACTTGAATATCAATAAACTGGACTAATAAGATAAATGAAACGCGAATGACAAACGATTAGGAACGATAAGACGCGAACAAAACAATTTCGGCATTCGGCGTAACAACAATGGCGGGATGGTGAAGAAGAGTGAGCAAAGGCAGCCAACACAAATACTGAATATTTATTGAATGATTTTCAATCAGTAAAAAGACGAATATATTGATCCACTTTCAGGTTATTTAGGAATAATATTACAAACGTGAATAAATTCTAATTTTAAATGTATAATTGAACTCTTTTGTTTTAAATTATTTATTTTCATTCTCATATCTTTACAGAGATAACTTACAGATCAAAAAGGTCATGGAAGCGTTTGGCTCCAATTTTCAAATTTTAATTTGATATAAACGAATTACGGTAGATAATACCGTGGGTAATATAGTTACTGTCAGGTCTATTACGGTATGTTATCTGGACAACTTACGTTATTTGAAATGCTCACGTCAAAAAATGTGCATTTTCCATTCATAAACTGAAACATTCTTGAGACTATTGAATGCACTTTATAGCCTATGATAAAGGAAATAATATCGGTTTATAAAATAATGTAGGAGATAGGAAATTAACGAATGATGACGCATCATCATGTCGTCTTAACGACTACTGAACTGATTGACGTTGATCACGTACCGTACGGTACGTGACATTTTGCATACGGTACGGTATAGATTCCTAATTCAAAGGATGGTTATAGGCTTATTTTCAACTCTTCAAGGTTTCATTACGTCAAGATTTCAGTTTATAAAGTTTTTAATAGGAACCTTGCTGAGCTGGTCGGGTTATCTGTTAGTCTTAAATAATTATCATCAAGATAGTATATCATAATATATTACCAATATGCACATTCATTTTGATAGTATGCACGATAGTTGATGATGATATAGTTGATATAATATATCATAAAAATATAATACATACCTTATGCATTTTTGAAGTTTATATTATGTATTACCGTACCATATTACCTAATTAATTACTGTACCATACGAAATTTATTGTAGCAGGTTGCTGTATATAATTATATACCAGTGATTATATCATTGCTATCATAATTTTTATTTTTTGTATCAAACTTTATTTGTTAAGGTACCTAACTTGTTTTGTAAAATTGTTGAAAGTAGTGTGAAGCCATAAATTTTCATTTTGAGTCGCCAGAATATTTATTATTATTACATTAAAATAACTTATTTTTGAACTTAACAACAGCTTGAAATACTTTCAATCAATTTAAATCTATTTCTGGAACTCACTTCTACTATCAAAAGTGTATTATAGATAAACAGATCACTGATAAATTATGAACTAGCAATACCATTTTGAACACGCTAAAATAACCCTACTGATGCTTTCATAGACAATACGGTACCTAAACAATTTACAAAAAATAGTTTGTTTTTATTTGAAATATATCATAATCAATAAAAAATGTGTCGAAATATTATCTATGTTTGCTTTTCTCATAATTTTCAATACCGGTACAGTAAAACTTTTTTTATGATTTCTATCACCTATAATTTTCTAAAATTCAATTAAAATCTGAGATAAATTCCTTCACTTTGGAATTAGGCTGCTATATATTATCACCAGAATCTAATTGACCTATATATGGTTAAAGAAAAAGTTCAATTGAAAAAATCATTATATCATTATTTGAACAGCTCTTTAAATTACTATATTGTCATTCATGATATTTTTCAAGTAAACAAAAAGAAATAAAAATTACCTGTAAAATATGACCATAGTTATACTTGAAACGTTAATGGTTATACTGCTGAATCTGGATATGACAGCAATTATTGCCATATTATTTCGGAACTTGTTTGTAAGCCGTCTATCTTTCAATTTATTTTAAAGCCAATTATTAACTTAATAAATCTCAATTTCACTAACGAAAAATATACGTAACCAGATTCACAGATAGTAAAAATTTATCATTCATATATCTTAAAGATATCTTTCAATTCATCTTAAAGCCAATTATTAACTTAATAAATCTCAATTTCACTAACGAAAAATACGTAACCAGATTCACAGATAGTAAAGATGTAAGACTGTCATAAATATATGTCACTAATAATAGCTTTATTATAGCCATTGATGGACGAAGAAACTTAAGTAGTACTGGCTTGCATCAAGTTGAAAATTTCATTGTTCAATGAATAAAAATGAAGACCTCTGCCGACAGTTGACTTCAACAATGATTTTGCAGAAATTTAATATTTTTTAAATTCAGATTAACTTCACTTACCGGCACCTTCTTTTTTAATAAGAAGTATTTCCACGGCATTCTGCTTTTTATTTCAAAACTGCTGGCATCTAAAACAATTAATGAAATATTCGTAATTTCACGACCCGCACAGCAGACTCCACACTGATTACTGGCCCGATCCAATTCAAGGAATATCTTTAGTTACTTTATGTTTCACATTTTTTCTTGTTGAAGCACTACTGTTCAAAATGTTGCCTTGTCAACTGTACTTGTTGTTGTAAAGACTACTATCAAGAGTGTTATTATCTGTACTGATAATCATTTATCTCTATGTAGGCTACTGATAAATCAATCCATTCATCACAATTCATAAATACCTTACCGGTATTTCGTTCATTAATTCCTAGACAGGATAGGTGATGTAAATAAGAAATACATTTTTAAAATCAAAATACACACAAATATTTAATTCTCATAGTACTCTTTCAAGCTGTGAAAGGGATTTTTGACTAGAACATTATAAAGCGCATATCTTTAAACTTCAAAGACGGCAAATGTCTCATTTCTAGTGGAAGGTGACTGAAGAGTCTCAAGTTGCGTTAACACCAAAGTTATTAACAAAATGTTTATTTTCCTATCCTTATAGATTCTATTAGATTGAACATAACTTATCATACACATGATGTGCATTACAAATGCCTCACAAACATGTGTTTGTCAAGCTCCGTTTAATCTAATAGAATCTGAAAGGACGGAAAAATAAACATTTTGTTAATAACTGGTGTAAACTCAGCTTTAAACCTACATTTACATGGCTTCGTAAGTTCTTTGATAACCGTACTTGTGGTATATGCAAATTATGATAAAAATAATTGACTTGTAAAAATAATTAATGTTGTTTAAATCATATATTTATTGTTATGTTTTAATACACGTACGGAATGTTCTTAAATTAAGCACTGACGGAATGACATATAATCTTATACCACCTTAGTAAACGATTACTTCATCAACAACTTTGCTGTCTTTATAGAAAATACCGGTATATTTCATTACTATGACTTATGGGTCAATTTTTGTTGAATTTGTGAAATAATACTATTTTCGCCACACTGCACAGAAAGCAGCTGTTTTCCAGTCCCTACGTAGATCTGAAAGACATTGTTTGCAGACGACTCTCGTCTGACGTCAGAACAGGTTTCTTTCCGGCTAAGGCCGGAAAGAGTACCCTTTCCGGCCGCTTTTTGAATTTTTTTAAAATGTGTTTGGAAAACGGTGCCATATGGTGCATTGTGTTCAGGAGGGTGAGATCGGAAATTTCCACCCCACTTTGAGTACCCTATGACGTCTGGTTCTTGAGATATGAGACATCAAAGTTTCCCCCCCCCCTCATAAAACATTCTTATTCAATTTATTATTCTTATATAGCTGATGCCAAAAAGTTAGGCGACTTCGTGGGTCACATGGTGTAACCTACTCACAGCTGATGCAATGCATCTATTCATTGTCTCTTGATTTAAAAATCATCACCTATGCCAAGCTAGATGACAACTCTACTTGACAACATCAACTGTTGTAATGCACAAGAGACCCACCTAACTTTTTGGCGTCAGCTATACCTGTAGTGTGGCGAAAAATATCGTACGCGCCTCTCTCAGAAAGGTGTTTACGGTACTCGGCAAGCCTCGCCCGGGAAACTATCCTCATACCGTAAACACTAACTTTCTGTTCTTGTAGCGTAATATACTATTTCCAGCCTCCACATGATTGAGTTTACTGAAAAAATAAAATCAAGCAGTTCTGGTTCAGGTAGATCAGAGGCTACGACGAATTTGAAAAAGAAGTTTTTTTAGTTCCAATTTAAATTCTGAATCAGAAACTTATAATTTTCCATATCTACCTTACAGGTAGTAGATATACAGTTGAAAAAAACACGTGACCTTTTTATTGAAATTAATGATAAATTATCATCCTTATTATATTATTATGCCTTCTGATTCTGATGCAAGAGCTCTTTTAGGTAAACTTGGAAATGAGTGAATAAGGAAAGTTTGTTGATGTTGGCATTATGATGACATAAATTATGAGATTGAAAATGTTATGTACTAGATACCAAGATATCTAGAATACATTCTAGGTACTTTGCTAGATACTAAGATTGGAAAAGGTAGTCATAATAAAGAACTTGGTTTGGGTGGTGCATATCTAGAAAATCTAGACATGTTGAATTATCAATCAAAATTGATGGATTGCCAATACAAAAGTAATCTCAAATCTAGAAGTTTGCACTGCCTAATTCAGAATATATAACACATTCAAACAATGTATTTTGAATCAGTATCTATCAAAAAGCTTCTAAATCTGAGACCTCCAAACACTTGAAGAATATTTCATAGAAGCACAACAGTTATCAGATTTCATTAGACAGTAAAATTGCTATCAGTTTGGAATGTTAAATACAAATCTCAAAGATTTTTAGCAAAAAGAAGCAAAGAAATAAAAGATGCATTGTAAAAATCGAAATCTGAGATCAAACAAGAACACCACTAACCCACTCATCGAAAATAACTTTGCTTTTGGGAGCTCCAAGACTGAAAAAAGTCCTTTATTATGAGATAGTGTAATTTTTGTTTACCAAAAATTCAATCATAAGAAACATATAGAAACGTTTTGGGAAAAGTTACAAAAAAACAGCACAAAAAGTTATCTCAGTTCGTTATATTTCCATTTTTGAATTGTACAATGAATTAAAAACTTACAAATAAGAATACTGACAACTGATATGTACAACATTTTTCATAATCTGAAAAATTATTTTACAAATCTTGATGACAAAATACAAAAATAATTAAAACCAAACATATAAAATTGATTATTGTCAATGACAGTACTGTACTACAAAGATTTCATTTATTATTAAAAATACGTTGCATTGATTGCTGTTTAGCCAATCAGAAATCAACGCTTATTTTTCTTACCAAAGTATTTCAGGAAAGGTTTTTTGTTTACATAACAAAAAATATACAGATCTTATAAACAAATGCTGTAAATTAAAATAGCATACAGATAGAACTTTTATTGATAGTTGGTTGTGTTTTGACACACAGCAAAAATGAAACTGAACATTTTTAAGAATTGCATACCGGTAATGATAATGATGTTAGAACAACCCATGGCCAATCTATATTGTAACTATGGAGAACTATAGATTGGCAATGGACTACCACATCAAGCCAGTGTTGAAAAATGTTTACATATTTACACCAATAGATGATGAACAAAACAAATAATGACATCGACAACAATAAAAATAGATATTTCATTTTGATAAACAAAAATAAATTCTGAACAGACAATATTCAACAAGGCACATTTGGTAAAAAAATTCACTCTATACACATAATCTGAGTTTCTTTAAATATTTGATGGAATGAATAAAACTCATTTATATTATTACAGCTGCAGAATTTAATAATACAAATTTATTGATTACATTAATCATAATTATGTATGATGATTTTACATTTTTCGCAGATTTTTAAAGTTTAGGTATAATTTATACAATAGGCCTATGAATAATGAATATTGTGATAGATTTTTGTTTGAGATTCATTATAATAAATTTATTTGCAACTATGACATTATTTATACAATAATTTAAACTATATAAATAAAATATTTAGCAATGTAAACTCATATTTTGAAAAATATGAAATAATATTTTTGAATGATTATTGATAATTGCTGAATTGGAATCCAAGAAATGGTGATTGATCGCACAAATCAATTGTTTTAAAAATACATAGTTATCTTTTTATTTTCATTATTATGATTAAATTTTTGGCACTCACTAGAACCATAGATGAAGTATGGTCAGATAAGGTAACTAACTAAACTGCAAGGTTTTGATTTATAAAAAAAACTAACAAATATATATTTCATGATTGAGATACTAATAACAGACACTCAATTTCTTTTAACCTTGTTTTCATCTCAACTTTCAACTGTTAGTCAATAGCCATTGTCTTAGCCATAGCCAATATTTTATTGGACAATAATGACCCAAGAAAACAATTAAGGACAAAAAGTTTAATGGGTTTTTAAATACCTTCAGATGGAATCAAAAGAATTTTTACATTTTTTTAGAACTCTGAGAATTGAGAAAAGTATTCCCAGATAACTAATGTTTCGACAAATTACATTGGTTCAAAACGAAAACGGTAGAGAAATATGATTTTTAACAATTTTCATAAAACAAATTTTACACACACAATTTATACACAAATTAAAGCTTAGGTTTATGTACAGCAACACTGATAACGATATAATTATTGTTCATTGTGAGATTATTTATATTAAACATGAAATGGCAATGGAATTGGAACCAGTCCAATTGTTATTGGAAAGGAACCTCTAGTAAATACAAATGATTTCATAATTCCTCAATTTGAATTCGTAAACGTTTTGAATGCATTTTTCCAAGACATTCAACATGTGTATTGAGCAGATAATTCCCACTTCAATACCAAAAATTTGACCGTATTTATTTAGTCATATACTTCGGCAATTTATTGTCATGAATTCAACTGTAATGAGTCTAATTTTTCTTAAGATTTCTCTAACCTTAATATTTTTTCCAAATTCATACAAAAATACAGATAGTACGCTGACAAATTCTTCAGTTCTCATTTCATTAAAAACGCTCTAGAAAGTTGGTTGATTTATCAAATGTGATCAAATGAAACCGACTCTGCACATAGTAATGAGATTTATTTTCTAAAAATAAAAATGCAATGTCTAAGTAAAGATTCGATTTCAGAACCTTCGAGAAGCAACCAATTTGGATGAAATATCGAGAAAACTGAGCAATTGTAATCCCTTATAACGACAAAAAATCGTAATAGGTACCCAGGTATACTAAGCTGAATTAAAATCACCGGGATAAATACATAACCAGGTTTTGTAAGTAGTCAGCCAATGAGCAAGATTTTACAATTTTCAAGCTTAGCCTTTACAATTTCAAAGTTTTTTTCATAGTTAAATTGTTTTACATAACCCATCAGCCTATTGACATTTTTTACAAGAAGTTAGTATATTTTACTTTTTAGCCTATCCTAATTTACAAAACCATTTTCGTTGTCTTGAATAATAATTTGGACAATAATTTACTTTGGTAACAAGATTGATAGAGAGTTTCCACATTTATTCCATGAATATTTTTACCTGTAGGCAACAATTTCCAAGCAAAGCAATTCATAAATTTCAATGAAGATAGATGACTTTCATTTGAAAAATAAGGGTTTGCAGTCGCTAAAGAAGCACCTACATTAAGGGAGAAGAGACGAGAGAGAGAAAATTGAATTAATTTTCAACACTTTGCAATTATTCATCCCCTGATGAAACCCCATTGAAGAGAGTATTTGTTATTTGAATGTTTTACATATTTTATACGAAAATTTATGTATACTTGAATTTTCAAGTCCATAGCGAATTGCACGTCATAATATTTTGTGAAAATAAACATGGTTAATCTAATGACCAGGCTTTTGAACCTTCCTCATCGTCTTCATTTTCTTAGTCAGACTAAGCAACAGAAATGACGTTCAAATAACTCAAAAGCCTCTTGAGAAAAGACATCACAATAAAAACACGACTACTAGTCCTTGATATCAGTGCAAGAAGTCAGTCAATTCAACAAAATTATATCCTAAACATCTAGTTTACCTGAGGTAAGATGAAATAAGTTAGGTATCAATGATGGTACAGTTGAATAGAATGATATTTGTAAAAGTCTAACACACGACTATAGAAAAATCAATATAATTGATTAAATGTAAAAAAGCATGACAGAAATGAAGAATGGAGTTTATTGACTAAATAAAATAATTTACTCTAGCCGGATGGTTTATTTACATGAATGTAGATGATACTAAGTTTATTTGGCGTTGAGTAAAATAATTCACTTTTACAGAATAATTTATTTACATGAATATAGTTGACACTAGTTTATTTGGTGTTGAATATTTTTTCTTGGAATGAGTGAAATAATTTACTTTGAACCGATGGCTTATTTACATGATGTGGATGATGTCAAGTTTTTATTTGGTGATGAGAGAGTTGAAGGTGAAGTGGATGGGGGGGGGGTGGCATTGACACTACTAAGGCAAATTTCTGGAAGAATGTTGTTCTAGAAGGGAGCAGCAACCAGCAGCGTTAGCGTTAGTCCCTCTGAACAGCAATGGCAATTCCCATGCCTCCTCCAATACACAGCGACGCCACACCCTTTTTACCACCTGTCTTCTCCAACGCGTACAGGAGAGTCACTAAAATTCGAGTGCCTGTAAATAATCAAAAACTAAGTTATTTTATTCATTTAATGACAGTAAAAGTTACAATAATTGGGATGAACCAAAAGACATTCTGTTTATATCTATAATTTACTGTCATAATTTCCAAAACTGTTTATATCCATCATTTAGTTTGAAATCAGGCTATGCCATAAGTTACATAATATCATCTCTTGGATTTTTTGCACGTAGAGATGAATTTCTACAGTACCAAGAGTCAGATCTTGAATGTGTTGATTCAAGTAATGCCAGGTATATCAACACTGAGTGTGTAATTTAATTTTCAGCGTATGAACATAGAAAATAAAACCAATCAGAAAAGGCTTTTTCGAAAAGAAGGCTTATCTGATTGGTTCTCGTTAAATTAATCACGATTAAAATTAAACCAGCTTATGTGCAATTGGCACTAAGAATGTATTATATTTATCAGCAGATAGAATAATTATAGAACGTCAACATCAAAGTATCAAAGTGTATTCAATAAAAACATGACTTTTGATATGAAAGCTTTTACTTCTTCTGAATCACAACTGATTAGAATTAATTTAACACCAAAATCTGCATCAAAAAAAGTTATTTGAAAACGTTATTGATAGCAAACGTTATTTGATTGAAGACGTTGTTGAACATGTATGAAAAGCTAATATTTAGAAACTTTTATTCAATGTTATGAATCTTTCTATCACTAGAATCAGCGTGGTCCCCACCAGGCCACTGCAATTCCATCTATAGTTGACAAGATTGTCTTAGTTAAGGTTGGTGGAGACGCGGCATCAACATTTATTTTGATTACTACTGCCATTTAAATACGAATTTACAAATTTATGAGAATATTGTAAATTGGTAGTGCATTAGTTATCATAGCACATATCTGCTTCGATGAATGCCTAGTCCACACGTTAGCCTAGGCAGCTGGCCCAGCCTGCAATGTAGTCAGTACCCAGTCAAGGCTAGCGATAGCCAGCGTTGGCAAACCACCCATCCACACACTGGCGCTGGCCGTCATTAGGCCAACATGTGGATGCGGAATAATGATCAATTTGAAAAGATGGATAACAATCGAATTGAAAATTGGTTTGTTATTGACTTGTTTGTATTGTTTTATCCGTCTATTTTTCTTTCCATTCTCGCTTTCTTTTTTCTATCTTCTCTTTGTTTCTTTTTTTGTATTTTCCCTGTTTTTCTTACAGTTATTTTGGTCAACATAAATCAATAAATTAATCTTTTCATACAATATGAATCTCTATTTTGTTTTAAAATGATTTTTGCTTTCTCTAATTTTCATCATCTCTTTAATAATTAAATAATAATTTCCTATTTTGATTACAGCTCAAAAATGTTTTCATTTTTTATCTCTCTTTTTCTTTTCTCTTTTTTCAGTCCATTCTATTGCTGTAGTAAAATATTGTGTTAGACTCCCTCCAGCGGTCCGTAAGTTGCATCTTACGTGCTGGATTGTATTTTTCTTAATAAGTCACATTAAATTTGGTTTGTGATTCGTTACTATGCAGTTCTGTATATTATAAACTTGTTTAATTGTTTTTGATATGCATGTATTTTACATTTTCTTGTATTACGCTTATGAAACTTCATTCATTCATGCATTTATTGATGATTGATTACTGACCAGAGCACCCGATGGGATGACCAATGGAAATGGCACCTCCATGGATGTTGACTTTGGATCGATCGATGCCCAACTCTTTGATGACAGCCAACGCTTGGGCAGCGAACGCCTCGTTCAGTTCAAACAGGTCCACTTCCTCCTTCTGCCAGCCAGCCTTATATAACTGCAAACACATCAAGTTATTTTTTTTTTAATAATAAAAAGGTTACAAAAATAATCATCGATCACGCCTTTCTAAATAGCTGTGAATAAAGAAATTCAGTAATATGGTCTATAAGCCGTGGAACCCAATCTTTAAGTCCTTGTAAGCCTTGTACTTGAGACAAGTAATGGGTGAATTATGATTTAGAAATAGGATTTTGTTTGTACTATTAATCACAATTCTGATAAATTCTAGGACTTTTCTAGAATGTTGAAGCAACGTTTTGTTCGTCAACTGTAATTCGTTGGTCCACTAACAACAAAAAAAAAACATCTGGTGTGGTACACTCACACAACTTTCCTTGCTCATTGATCTATAAGCCTCATTCTTAAACGAGGATAATTTAGAGGAATAACAATGCCGATTGGCGGCTAAATGATTAAAACTACGATTACACTATTGTTATTGTTTTCAGAGTACATTTTCCTTTGTTTGAATTATGAAATTTGAGGATTTTTTAAAAGTTGTCAAAACAGCTGTTCTACAAATAAAATATCGACATGTTGTGTTCTTTTGAATAAACTGCTCTACCTACCTACCTAGCTTACGCACGAGGAGGTTACAAAGTAAATTTCTCAAGGATGGGGTGGACCCCCTGTTAGTTTCTCAAGAAGGAGACTCGTGCCAGTTAATAGAGGTGATATATAACTATACAGGGTATGAATTAAAAAAAAAAATCGGTCAAGTCATTTTTGAGAAAATTGTGATAGAAATTTAACAAAATTCATTCTTCTCAGGAATATTACGGAGCTCCTGCAATTTTCCTAGAAATGAGACTCATGTCAGTTGAAAGGGCTTATAAATAGCTATCTAGGGTATAAATTTGAAGAAAATCGTTAGAGCCGTTTTTGAGAAAACCGTGAAAAACATGGTTTTCCAGCCATTATCCGCCATTTTGAATTGAATTTCTTGATGTCGGATCCTCATGGTATAAGGACCTTGAGTTTAAAATTTCAAGTCAATCGGATAATTAGGAATGGAGTTATCGTGTTCTCACACACACACACACACACACACACACACACACAGATCAACACCCAAAAATCATGTTTTTTGACTCAGGGGACCTTGAAACGTATGGAAAACATGAAATTAGGGTACCTTAATTTTTTTTGGAAAGCAATACTTTCCTTACCTATGGTAATAGGACAAGGAAAGTAAAAACGAACAAAAAGACTAGCTTTGAGTGTGTAGGAGAAACTAAAAATTACATGAAATCAGACAATACTATGTAAAGTGGAATGTTGTAGATGAATGAGAGCGTTTAAAACGTATTTGAATCAAACTCGGTGAGCACTGCTTTGAGTTGAGCTCTAAATGTAAGTGTATCACCTACTCTAGAAAACGATGTCCTTCTGCTTACACTACAGGATTGGTGAAGCGTTCTTAACAGAGTCAACACTTGCAAGGACCTGGGAATCATATTTGATAGTTCACTTACTTTCTCCTCTCACATTGAATTTGTGTCTTCCAAGGCTAACAGATTACTGGGGTTTGTCCTGAGAAATGCAGCTGACTTCAGCAATGTTGTGGCAATACTGAGTGTCTATTATGCCTTGGTAAGAAGCACTTTGGAGTATGGATCCATGGTTTGGAGTCCTCACTCAGACCAAAACATTCGGGTCATTGAAAGGTACAGAACAAGCTGATGAGGTTCTTATACTTCAGAAGGTTTGGTGGGTCGTGTCCCCTGGGGTTCCCGACTCAGCAATTGAGGGATCTTTTCCTATTGGAGTCTCTACGTCAGCGTCGAGATAAAACATCTGTCTTGTTTGTTTGGGCATTGTTGGATGGTGCTGTAAATTCTCCTACCTTGCTTGCAATGCTGAATATCAGTGTTCCAGCATTCAATAGGCGGAATGCTAACTTGTTTGCGGCTCCAAGGTGCAGAACGGTGCACCATTTTTTCTCACCTTTCATAAGAGTGCAGAGATTGATGAACAAATTGAGTTTGAATGTTCAGCTTGCTGGGTCAGAGAGAGAGGTGAGGAGTGGGTTGCTGAGGTCAATCCCTCGTTGATGGTTGGAGTTTGATTGGAGAAAGTCTTCTGTGACAGTGATCTCTTTGCTTTTTACTACTCCTTAAGTTGTGTGTTTAATTATTTCCTCTTGTTACTATTTTTTTCTCTCTCTTCCTAGAATGACTTCTGTTTAATCATAGAGACTTTTTTTTTCATTTCATTTCATTTTCATATTTTCATTTTATTATTTGCTGTGTTCATTTTTTCTGCTATCTAAAATTGTGTTTAATTTTCTGTTATGTATATTTTCAGAAAGACTTTTCGTAAAAATTTCATAAACTTTTCATTTCTTTCAATATTTGTATTAAATATTCATTTTTAAATTGTTTCACTTGTATTATGTGTTAAGAGAGCAATTATGGGATATTATCCTTGTGCTCTCATATGTATCTCAAATAATAATAAATAAATAATAATAAATAAATAAATAAATAAATAAATAAATAAATAAATAAATAAATAAATAAATAAATAAATAAATAAATAAATAAATAAATAAATAAATAAATAATAAATAAATAAATAATAAATAAATAAATAAATAAATAAATAAATAAATATATGCTCATCTATTACCCAGCACTTCAGTTGTTTCTCGAAACATACGATGTTTCCAAATGCCAGAATTACAGGAATTTAATGATTAAAGCTTATTAAACCATTCTTTAAATGTACTAGTGTCTCAACAGATGTAATAATAATTTTATCTCATTCTCAAGTTGACTTGTCAGGGAGAAAGTGTCCAGTTTCATTCAGAAGATGAAAATCTGTGTCTCGATCAGTTGCTACTGGAAGGACGAGTTCATACTTTTCAAGTTTCCTTCAGCGAGTTATTCTAAACATGAGACCCAAGGTTCAAATGTATTTTTCTATCATAAACTTACTGTATTTTAAATTCCATTGGAATTTTCAGGGCCGTTTTCGAGATTTGTCGGACAAGCACAAAATGAATGAGTAAATGAATACCTACAAGCAAAATATACAACAATAATAATGATATCTAGTGACCTGACTGGCTCAGGTCTGGTGTCAGAGTTTTCAGGTCACACCTGATTAATTTCAGGGCCTCACAAACACGCAGCTTCACCCAATGTAGACACCTATTTTTCCCACGCTAGACTTACATAGAGTAGCATATTAAGTATAGTGAGGTCCACGTTATAATGGCAGTGAAGGAAGATACGAGAACAACGTAGCCAAATTGACTCCATTTTGCCACTGAGTGTACACATCTGTTATTCCATTCATCCCATTAAATTTGATCTGATATTCATTTTAATTCCTTTGATTAAATTATTGGTTTCATGTCAAATTAATTAAATTCACCAATAAAATATATTTTTTATAATTCGATTCTAAACTTTGCTTTCATAACTGAGATCAGATATTAAGTTATTCGCTAGGTATTCTATTCCAATTTCTTTTAAAATAATAGAAAAATATAAATCCTATTTATAATAAGATAATTTCAATGATAATAATTCTGAAATAACCTTTCAATATTATTTATACCGGTACCAGTCTAGGCCTAACCTATTCCGTTAGACTGAAGCATGCCGTCGGTCCGCTCCTGTCCTCCTCGGTGTCGGTCCGGTGTCCTCTTCGGGCGTTTGAACCGTGCATGCGGCCTCCATCGGCGCGCGCGGTTCCTCCTTCGCTTTCTACGCCTCCGGGCCTTATGATGCATGCCTCTTTTCTCCTGGATGTTATCCTCCTCGTCCTGATACCGGTCGGGTGTCCTCGGGCGCCTCCGTCTCCGGGCCTTGCGGTGGTCGCTCCTCTTGTCCGGTAGTCCGTCCTCCCTGTTATCGTCCTCTTGGTCAGGTCCTTGGTCTGCTGTGGGGTCAAATGATGCGCGGGTGTGGTGTGCGATACATGGTGGCGGTCTCTTGATGTGCGGGTGCTCTTCCTGCGGTGATGGGTCTTCGGCGGAAACAATATACTTAAAATGGGTTGTTGCTTGCGGCTGGTTTTAATTGCATGGTGGGCGGCGGTTTTTGGTGGTGGTTTATCTGGTGTTGGCTTTTGTTCTCCTAATAATATTTTCGGTGGATCATTTCTAAAGGATGTGTATGATGTTAAAATATCTGGATTTTCTTTGTTTGTTTCATTGGAGCTTGTGCTTGTTATATCGGGGGTATCATATAGTCCTGGTTTATTAGCTGTAGTTTTCTGTATATCTGGTGGCGGGTCGTTGGTTGCTGGGTTCCATGTTTTTTGTTGATTTATTCCTGTTGCATGCGCTAATGTATAAGTTGTACTAATTGATGGTGGTGGTTTATGATTTCTATTATGATTATTCTGAGTGTAATCATTTTTGTGTTAAATCGATCACGGCCATAATAATAATTTCTTTTGTAGGTTAGCTGTGGATAATGGTTTGTTTGACAATTTTGAAAGCTTCTACTATTCCAATTATTTTGATTATGATCATAGCAGCGTTTAAATTGAGGAGTAGATCGAGAGTGATCATATGATACTGGTTCATAATTTTGGCTGTTATGCTGATTAAATTTTGAATTATGTTGATTTGGTGCGTATCTCTGGTCTGAACGGTGGTTTGATATTGCCATCACAGACTGTATGCCATATAAATGATTTATCAGCTGTTTGCAATCAGTAATGGGTTGTGTGGCGAGTGCCATTCTAACTTGATACGGTAGCTTCTTTAAAATAATACTTGCTAATGCCGATTCGTTAATGGGCTCGCTCAATTGAGAATTTTTAAACTGTAGGGCAGTGACGAAAGTGGTACATGCACCGTCTAAGTTAGGGTTGAAATCGCATGATATGATGTCCGCTAGCACGTCCAACTGTTTACTTCTGCTCCAATACTGTTCCAGGAAGACAGCTACAAACTCATCCAATGATGTAAATTCATGGACTCTACTCCGAAAGAACATCAGGGGTTCGCCAATCAATAAACTAGTCAAACGAAGACGCCAAAAATTCCAAGAGGTGGGTGTTAATGATTGAACTAGTTTTATCTGATCTATAAATTCTTTAGGTTGGAGATAGCGGTCTGTATTGTCAAAACGGCCTAATTCATTGAAACTGTGTAGTGAATCAAACGTTGCTATGGGAATAGGCTCTATATTCTCGTGCGGAAATTGATGTATTTGACTTTCAAGTTGTACCAACTTCTCTTGGGCCTGTTTCCAATGACTAGAAGCTTCTGTTTCATTATCTACTACTTCGGCATTTAATTCAGATGAAAATAATTGCTGTTCTCCAACGGCTGTCTCCAATGAATTAAGTTGTACTTTGTTTTGATTTATATCAGAATTTAGGTGAGCTATTTGTGTAGATTTACTATTCTGTTGTTTATTTATGGAAATAAGTTGACTATTGTTCCTGTTTGTAGCTATTTCATGAATTTGTGAAGTGTTTTGTGCTGGTAGGTTATCTATTCTTTCCGCAGTCTCCTTACCCATTCTTACCGATGTATCCTTCAGTGATTCCCGCATTTCCTTCATTTCCGCCTTTAAGTTCTTCATTACTGTGGTCATTGTTTTTTCTAAACTATTAGAAAATGACTTGATCATCCCCTCTACTATAACCCTCCTTATTGCTTCTTGGGAGACATTTAACGGTTATTACTGTTCACAGGATTCTTGGCGGTGATTGAAGATATCTGGGCGTTGGACTCCATCGCGCCCCCCTCAGCGTCGATCTCCGCTACTATCGCCGTCTGCAGTGTGTCTGCTACCTTACTTTGCGTGGACGAAAAGAGACTCATATTTTAAAAATGGATTAAGTGTCAAGTGTTTGTTAAAAAAGTGAAAGTTTTGGCCAACAAGGCATTAATAAGGACACAAATGAGGATAGGCCTATGGACATTACAAGCCAGGTAACCTATTTATTACTTAAGCTCTTATAATATAATAATACTATTCATTGATTTCTGACTAGCAGTTTAGGCCTATAAAATATAATCTCTCTCTATAAACATGTAATTTTTTACAGTACTAATAATAAAATTTTCTTTAAAACATATAATTTCTCTTTATTTAAAGCTATTGATTCCCCAAAAAGTAATACAAATTTCTCTTCGTCAGTTTTCCTCACAACTCGTATAAGTTATCTATAATTTTCAATATGGTTATTGACTTAATTTCAAATAATTATTCAATGAGCTTGGCTCTCATCATCAGCCCCACGTTGGGCGCCATGTCTTTCTGTCACGTTATTCTTTATATTAAAATAACGATTAGCCTCCTGCTTGGCATCAGTCGGTAAAGCATGAGATTTAATATAATTAGGGCGTGGTTTTCTAATAGTATTCAGTCTTAAAAAATCTTGATAAGCCTAGATATGGGCTTCTCCAATAACTCTTGTAATTCAATAAATAATAAATATATATAAAAATGATACTTATACTATAGAGATGAGGAATAAAAAATAAATTGCACACCATGAAAATTTCACACATATATTACACAAATAATGCAAAGATCAATCGAGGCAAAAAATATATATAGAGCGATAAAAAATATAATATAAAAAATAGAACAATAATTTTATATCAGCAAAATATCACAGGCTAAACTTTATATTCTAGATTTATGGCACGAATCATTACCATGTGCCTTTATCTTAAAATCATATGCATTCTTTTGCATGTAGCTGCGATATACGCTTGCTAATACTTGTCGACTTGGATAATTCAATCAAAAATATGTGCTCTAAGATCAGCTTGATAAATCAGCCACTAATAATCCAAATATATATATATATTAAAATCTCTAGTATTAGTAGATTTATTTGTATCGAATATATATTTTTATCTCAGGGTGCAAGATTCGGCACCTGACGGAATAGGTAGAGCCATTCATCTAGTGAATTAGAACTGATTAGAATTAATTTAACACCAAAATCTGCATCAAAAAAAGTTATTTGAAAACGTTATTGATAGCAAACGTTATTTGATTGAAGACGTTGTTGAACATGTATGAAAAGCTAATATTTAGAAACTTTTATTCAATGTTATGAATCTTTCTATCACTAGAATCAGCGTGGTCCCCACCAGGCCACTGCAATTACATCTATAGTTGACAAGATTGTCTTAGTTAAGGTTGGTGGAGACGCGGCATCAACATTTATTTTGATTACTACTGCCATTTAAATACGAATTTACAAATTTATGAGAATATTGTAAATTGGTAGTGCATTAGTTATCATAGCACATATCTGCTTCGATGAATGCCTAGTCCACACGTTAGCCTAGGCAGCTGGCCCAGCCTGCAATGTAGTCAGTACCCAGTCAAGGCTAGCGATAGCCAGCGTTGGCAAACCACCCATCCACACACTGGCGCTGGCCGTCATTGAGCCAACATGTGGATGCGGCATAATGATAAATTTGAAAAGATGGATAACAATCGAATTGAAAATTGGTTTGTTATTGACTTGTTTGTATTGTTTTATCCGTCTATTTTTCTTTCCATTCTCGCTTTCTTTTTTCTATCTTCTCTTTGTTTCTTTTTTTGTATTTTCCCTGTTTTTCTTACAGTTATTTTGGTCAACATAAATCAATAAATTAATCTTTTCATACAATATGAATCTCTATTTTGTTTTAAAATGATTTTTGCTTTCTCTAATTTTCATCATCTCTTTAATAATTAAATAATAATTTCCTATTTTGATTACAGCTCAAAAATGTTTTCATTTTTTATCTCTCTTTTTCTTTTCTCTTTTTTCAGTCCATTCTATTGCTGTAGTAAAATATTGTGTTAGACTCCCTCCAGCGGTCCGTAAGTTGCATCTTACGTGCTGGATTGTATTTTTCTTAATAAGTCACATTAAATTTGGTTTGTGATTCGTTACTATGCAGTTCTGTATATTATAAACTTGTTTGATTGTTTTTGATATGCATGTATTTTACATTTTCTTGTATTAAGCTTATGAAACTTCATTCATTCATGCATTTATTGATGATTGATTACTGACCAGAGCACCCGATGGGATGACCAATGGAAATGGCACCTCCATGGATGTTGACTTTGGATCGATCGATGCCCAACTCTTTGATGACAGCCAACGCTTGGGCAGCGAACGCCTCGTTCAGTTCAAACAGGTCCACTTCCTCCTTCTGCCAGCCAGCCTTATATAACTGCAAACACATCAAGTTATTTTTTTTTAATAATAAAAAGGTTACAAAAATAATCATCGATCACGCCTTTCTAAATAGCTGTGAATAAAGAAATTCAGTAATATGGTCTATAAGCCGTGGAACCCAATTTTTAAGTCCTTGTAAGCCTTGTACTTGAGACAAGTACAGGTGAATTATGATTTAGAAATAGGATTTTGTTTGTACTATTAATCACAATTCTGATAAATTCTAGGACTTTTCTAGAATGTTGAAGCAACGTTTTGTTCGTCAACTGTAATTCGTTGGTCCACTAACAACAAAATAAAAAATCTGGTGTGGTACACTCACACAACTTTCCTTGCTCATTGATCTATAAGCCTCATTCTTAAACGAGGATAATTTAGAGGAATAACAATGCCGATTGGCGGCTAAATGATTAAAACTACGATTACACTATTGTTATTGTTTTCAGAGTACATTTTCCTTTGTTTGAATTATGAAATTTGAGGATTTTTTAAAAGTTGTCAAAACAGCTGTTCTACAAATAAAATATCGACATGTTGTGTTCTTTTGAATAAACTGCTCTACCTACCTACCTAGCTTACGCACGAGGAGGTTACAAAGTAAATTTCTCAAGGATGGGGTGGACCCCCTGTTAGTTTCTCAAGAAGGAGACTCGTGCCAGTTAATAGAGGTGATATATAACTATACAGGGTATGAATTAAAAAAAAATCGGTCAAGTCATTTTTGAGAAAATTGTGATAGAAATTTAACAAAATTCATTCTTCTCAGGAATATTACGGAGCTCCTGCAATTTTCCTAGAAATGAGACTCATGTCAGTTGAAAGGGCTTATAAATAGCTATCTAGGGTATAAATTTGAAGAAAATCGTTAGAGCCGTTTTCGAGAAAACCGTGAAAAACATGGTTTTCCAGCCATTATCCGCCATTTTGAATTGAATTTCTTGATGTCGGATCCTCATGGTATAAGGACCTTGAGTTTAAAATTTCAAGTCAATCGGATAATTAGGAATGGAGTTATCGTGTTCTCTCTCTCTCTCTCTCTCACACACACACACACACACACACACACACAGATCAACACACAGATCAACACCCAAAAATCATGTTTTTTTTTACTCAGGGGACCTTGAAACGTATGGAAAACATGAAATTAGGGTACCTTAATTTTTTTTGGAAAGCAATACTTTCCTTACCTATGGTAATAGGACAAGGAAAGTAAAAACGAACAAAAAGACTAGCTTTGAGTGTGTAGGAGAAACTAAAAATTACATGAAATCAGACAATACTATGTAAAGTGGAATGTTGTAGATGAATGAGAGCGTTTAAAACGTATTTGAATCAAACTCGGTGAGCACTGCTTTGAGTTGAGCTCTAAATGTAAGTGTATCACCTACTCTAGAAAACGATGTCCTTCTGCTTACACGTACAGGATTGGTGAAGCGGTTCTTAACAGAGTCAACACTTGCAAGGACCTGGGAATCATATTTGATAGTTCACTTACTTTCTCCTCTCACATTGAATTTGTGTCTTCCAAGGCTAACAGATTACTGGGGTTTGTCCTGAGAAATGCAGCTGACTTCAGCAATGTTGTGGCAATACTGAGTGTCTATTATGCCTTGGTAAGAAGCACTTTGGAGTATGGATCCATGGTTTGGAGTCCTCACTCAGACCAAACATTCGGGTCATTGAAAGGGTACAGAACAAGCTGATGAGGTTCTTATACTTCAGAAGGTTTGGTGGGTCGTGTCCCCTGGGGTTCCCGACTCAGCAATTGAGGGATCTTTTCCTATTGGAGTCTCTACGTCAGCGTCGAGATAAAACATCTGTCTTGTTTGTTTGGGCATTGTTGGATGGTGCTGTAAATTCTCCTACCTTGCTTGCAATGCTGAATATCAGTGTTCCAGCATTCAATAGGCGGAATGCTAACTTGTTTGCGGCTCCAAGGTGCAGAACGGTGCACCATTTTTTCTCACCTTTCATAAGAGTGCAGAGATTGATGAACAAATTGAGTTTGAATGTTCAGCTTGCTGGGTCAGAGAGAGAGGTGAGGAGTGGGTTGCTGAGGTCAATCCCTCGTTGATGGTTGGAGTTTGATTGGAGAAAGTCTTCTGTGACAGTGATCTCTTTGCTTTTTACTACTCCTTAGTTGTGTGTTTAATTATTTCCTCTTGTTACTATTTTTTTCTCTCTCTTCCTAGAATGACTTCTGTTTAATCATAGAGACTTTTTTTTTCATTTCATTTCATTTTCATATTTTCATTTTATTATTTGCTGTGTTCATTTTTTCTGCTATCTAAAATTGTGTTTAAATTTTCTGTTATGTATATTTTTCAGAAAGACTTTTCGTAAAAATTTCATAAACTTTTCATTTCTTTCAATATTTGTATTAAATATTCATTTTTAAATTGTTTCACTTGTATTATGTGTTAAGAGAGCAATTATGGGATATTATCCTTGTGCTCTCATATGTATCTCAAATAAATAAATAAATAAATACATAAATAAATAAATAAATAATAAATAAATAAATAAATAAATAATAAATAAATAAATAAATAAATAAATAAATAATAAATAAATAAATAAATAAATAATAAATAAATAAATAAATAAATAAATAAATAAATAAATAAATAATATATGCTCATCTATTACCCAGCACTTCAGTTGTTTCTCGAAACATACGATGTTTCCAAATGCCAGAATTACAGGAATTTAATGATTAAAGCTTATTAAACCATTCATCACATGTACTAGTGTCTCAACAGATGTGATAATAATTTTATCTCATTCTCAAGTTGACTTGTCAGGGAGAAAGTGTCCTGTCCAGTTTCATTCAGAAGATGAAAATCTGTGTCTTGATCAGTTGCTACTGGAAGGACGAGTTCATACTTTTCAAGTTTCCTTCAGCCAGTTATTCTAAACATGAGACCCAAGGTTCAAATGTATTTTTGTATCATAAACTTACTGTATTTTAAATTCCATTGGAATTTTCAGGGCCGTTTTCGAGATTTGTCGGACATGCACAAAATGAATGAGTAAATGAATACCTACAAGCAAAATATACAACAATAATAATGATATCTAGTGACCTGACTGGCTCAGGTCTGGTGTCAGAGTTTTCAGGTCACACCTGATTAATTTCAGGGCCTCACAAACACGCAGCTTCACCTCATGTAGACACCTATTTTTCCCACGCTAGACTTACATAGAGTAGCATATTAAGTATAGTGAGGTCCACGTTATAATGGCAGTGAAGGAAGATACGAGAACAACGTAGCCAAATTGACTCCATTTTGCCACTGAGTGTACACATCTGTTATTCCATTCATCCCATTAAATTTGATCTGATATTAATTTTAATTCCTTTGATTGAATTATTGGTTTCATGTCAAATTAATTAAATTCACCAATAAAATATATTTTTTATAATTCGATTCTAAACTTTGCTTTCATAACTGAGATCAGATATTAAGTTATTCGCTAGGTATTCTATTCCAATTTCTTTTAAAAATAATAGAAAAATATAAATCCTATTTATAATAAGATAATTTCAATGATAATAATTCTGAAATAACCTTTCAATATTATTTATACCGGTACCAGTCTAGGCCTAACCTATTCCGTTAGACTGAAGCATGGACGAAATCTAGGATGGTCTCAAAGTTATTAACTTTTAAAGTTGCATTTAAAGTATAATATTTGTGTTTCTTATACGGTAATATCTAAAAATAATTTCATTTATACAAAAATACATTTAAAATCAATTATACGACTCCTCTTCTTTAACATTTTGTTATAAATAAAAATAAAACATGGCGGCTGAGGATTGTTTGTCTACTAAATCAAGAATGATACTCTTAATATGCTACTCTATGTAAGTTTGGAATTTTCTAATTAATTGTGATTGATTTAATTTAATTTAGAAGTATTTTTTTTAATTTAAAAATGATTTTTGTGTTTTGAATTGTAAATTGAGTGTTTAATTGAAGAATGTTAAGTGACACATAACCTAGCTACATTATTGGGACTGTTGTATAAATTAGAATTGGAACCGTTTTGGGCTTATAAGCCTGTGGTACTTTTCTGTAAGTTGTGTAATTCTGAATGATTTAATAAATAAAATAATTATCAAATAATTATCAAATAAATAAAACGTGTGGAAGTGCCCTACTTGTCTTGACGCATGAAGGAAGAGTGTAGTGCTCAACTCACCAATCAAAACATCTGAGGAGGAGATTACCCTGTCTTCCATTATGAAAAAGCTCAGCGATATGGAGGAGCAATCGAAGCAACTGGAGAAGGATCTAGGAGGATCCATCAATTTCTGCCACAGCAATGTTGAGAGCATATTAAAAAAAATTGAGGTACAGGACAGCAAATTGAACTTATATTTACAAAAAATAGACAAACAAAACGAAGAAATAGCATTATTAAAAAACCAAAATCTTAAACTTCAAAAACAAGTATGCGATTTAGAACAATATTCGAGAGTAAACTGTGTCGAAATTCAAGGAATTCCAACTGAAGCGAATGAGGACGTGAAAAGCCTGGTGTTAGCAGTGAGCAAAGCGTTGGATCATCCCATCGACGAGAAGCTGATCGACAACTGTCACCGACTTCCATCCAAAGACAGAGACAGACCGCCTGCAATTATAGCCAAATTCGTGAGGCGTTTCGACAAGGAGGCCCTGCTGCGAAAAAGAAGAATAAAGAAGGACTTCTCTACGCGACACCTTGGACATCGGCAGATCTCTCCAATCTACCTGAACGAGAGCTTATGTCCCGAAAGAAGACGTCTCCTAGCGTTGCGACAAAGGCTAAAGGTGAGGGAAATTTCAAGTACTTGTGGGTGCGAAATGGCAAGGTGCTAGCTAGGCGCACGGATGGACAACCTGTAATTGTCATAGAGACCGTCCAGGACTTAATTACCACCTATTTTGATAGTTTTTAATGGAAGACGGTGATAAATCTTTTCTATGTTTGCACTTGAATATCAGGAGTATGAGGGAAAATTTTGATTCATTATTACTAGAACTGAGCCTATTAGATTCACTTCCATATGTTGTTGTATTGAGCGAAATTTGGATTTATGATCATGAAATAGATTTTTTTTAAATAGATGGCTATATATGTTATGCAAACTGCAACAATTCTTATAGAGCAGGGGGAGTTGCTGTTTATGTCAAGAAAGAGTTAAGAGTAGATTTTGATAAGCTCAACTTAAATTCGGCGGATGGAATTAAATTGCATTGTAATATAAAAAAATTGATATATGTCTTTTGGCATTCTATAGATTTACGGGAGTTGAAATAGACTCTTTTTTAAACAAACTGAGCGACACTTTAGTCAAAACAGAAAATGAATTCGTTATCATCATTGGAGATATGAACATAGATTTAACAAGTTTTTTTCAAGTTTATTTCAATATTATTGAAACTTTCGGATTGTTTGTCTACTTATTGATTGTAAGTGTCAATATCAAGGAATCTGACATAAGTTTCTGAAAGATTCGGATAACGTGTGGAAGTGCCCTACTTGTCTTGACGCACGAAGGAAGAGTGTAGTGCTCAACTCACCAATCAAAACATCTGAGGAGGAGATTACCCTGTCTTCCATTATGAAAAAGCTCAGCGATATGGAGGAGCAATCGAAGCAACTGGAGAAGGATCTAGGAGGATCCATCAATTTCTGCCACAACGATGTTGAGAGCATATTAAAAAAATCGAGGTACAGGACAGCACATTGAACTTATATTTACAAAAAAATAGACAAACAAAACGAAGAAATAACATTATTAAAAAACCAAAATCTTAAACTTCAAAAACAAGTATGCGATTTAGAACAATATTCGAGAGTAAACTGTGTCGAAATTCAAGGAATTCCAACTGAAGCGAATGAGGACGTGAAAAGCCTGGTGTTAGCAGTGAGCAAAGCGTTGGATCATCCCATCGACGAGAAGCTGATCGACAACTGTCACCGACTTCCATCCAAAGACAGAGACAGACCGCCTGCAATTATAGCCAAATTCGTGAGGCGTTTCGACAAGGAGGCCCTGCTGCGAAAAAGAAGAATAAAGAGGGACTTCTCTACGCGACACCTTGGACATCAGCAGATCTCTCCAATCTACCTGAACGAGAGCTTATGTCCCGAAAGAAGACGTCTCCTAGCGTTGCGACAAAGGCTAAAGGTGAGGGAAATTTCAAGTACTTGTGGGTGCGAAATGGCAAGGTGCTAGCTAGGCGCACGGATGGACAACCTGTAATTGTCATAGAGACCGTCCAGGACTTGAACAAGTTAGTTGACACGTCCAAGTAGTACAAATATTGTTAATAATAATAATAATAATAATAATAATAATAATAATAATAATATAATAATAATAATAATAATAATAATAATAATAATAATAATAATAATAATGGTTTTCCCTATTTCTTTTTTTTATTTTATTATTCTTTTATTTTTCCATGAACTTACTGTAATTTAAGACTATGATATTCTTAATTTTTTTAAATCTCAGTTACATGCTTTCAACGCTATACATTTATTTATTTATACTACATGTGTTTTTGTGCATCTATCTTACATTTTTTAAATTTAATTACCACCTATTTTGATAGTTTTTAATGGAAGACGGTGATAAATCTTTTCTATGTTTGCACTTGAATATCAGGAGTATGAGGGAAAATTTTGATTCATTATTACTAGAACTGAGCCTATTAGATTCACTTCCATATGTTGTTGTATTGAGCGAAATTTGAATTTATGATCATGAAATAGATTTTTTTAAAATAGATGGCTATATATGTTATGCAAACTGCAACAATTCTTATAGAGCAGGGGGAGTTGCTGTTTATGTCAAGAAAGAGTTAAGAGTAGATTTTGATAAGCTCAACTTAAATTCGGCGGATGGAATTAAATTGCATTGTAATATAAAAAAATTGATATATGTCTTTTGGCATTCTATAGATTTACGGGAGTTGAAATAGACTCTTTTTTAAACGAACTGTGCGACACTTTAGTCAAAACAGAAAATGAATTCGTTATCATCATTGGAGATATGAACATAGATTTAACAAGTTTTTTTCAAGTTTATTTCAATATTATTGAAACTTTCGGATTGTTTAGTGTTATTTCCGGCTCTTATCAACCCTTCGAAATTCAAAATTCATCAGTCATATCTCGAATACGTATTCTCAGAGTGTTAATCTTTGGTGAAAACAGAAATTTTAAACTTAACCTCACTTTGGACTATTTATGTGCCAAAATCAAGGAATTGAAGAAGTTTTGGGCAATTGCCTGTTTCTCTTTCCAAATATCGTGTTTGTGACTGTTCTAATAAATAAATAAATAAACAAGTCCCGCTGCTGTAGTGGATAGATATAAATACATTTTGAATAGTCAAGGTTTTGATTCATACATAAACGAGCCCACAAGAATAACAGACAGGTCATCATCTTGTTTGGATCATTTATTCATTCGTGCAAGCTCCAGAATATAAAACATAATGAATTTTAAAGGAGTAGTCTGTCATAATGACATATCAGATCACTCTATGTTAGAATTATCCACTGATATTTTAGAAAATACTACTTCGAACACCATACATTACAAAAAAATTGATGAAAATAAATTTGCGAAGTTAGTTATGAACTGTGACTGGTCTGATATTTATAGATGCACCAGCATGGATATAGCTTTTAATTATTTCATTAACAAATTAAAAGAATGTATGGATAAATCTTCGAAAGACGAAACAAGATTATCTAATAGGGTTAAATTTCGAAAGGTTTGTATGAATCACAATTTATTCAGGAAAATTCAAAAGAAAAATGCTCTAGCTAAAAATTTTTTCAAGGATCCCAGAAATGAAAATTTAAAATTAGAATACAATACTTTGCGTAACATCTTAAAGAAAGAGATCATTGAAACGAAAGAGAAATTTTATCTCGATACCTATCACAAACTGAAAAACAATACGAGGGAGAGCTGGCGTATCGTCGACTCTCTTATCGGTATGAGGAAGAAGACCACCGATATTAAGCAAATAACAAATGCTAGAGGTGAAACTATTACAGATAAAGCAGAGAAAGCTAATGAATTCAATAACTTTTTCACAAATTTAGTCTCAGATCATAATTCTACTACATCCGAAGCTGATTACATCATATATAACAATACATTCACTGAAAACCGACCCAGATCTTCCCTATTTCTTTTTTTATTTTATTATTATTATTCTTTTATTTTTCCATGAACTTACTGTAATTTAAGACTATGATATTCTTAATTTTTTTAAATCTCAGTTACATGCTTTCAACGCTATACATTTATTTATTTATACTACATGTGTTTTTGTGCATCTATCTTACATTTTTTAAATTTAATTACCACCTATTTTGATAGTTTTTAATGGAAGACGGTGATAAATCTTTTCTATGTTTGCACTTGAATATCAGGAGTATGAGGGAAAATTTTGATTCATTATTACTAGAACTGAGCCTATTAGATTCACTTCCATATGTTGTTGTATTGAGCGAAATTTGGATTTATGATCATGAAATAGATTTTTTTAAAATAGATGGCTATATATGTTATGCAAACTGCAACAATTCTTATAGAGCAGGGGGAGTTGCTGTTTATGTCAAGAAAGAGTTAAGAGTAGATTTTGATAAGCTCAACTTAAATTCGGCGGATGGAATTAAATTGCATTGTAATATAAAAAAATTTGATATATGTCTTTTGGCATTCTATAGATTTACGGGAGTTGAAATAGACTCTTTTTTAAACGAACTGAGCGACACTTTAGTCAAAACAGAAAATGAATTCGTTATCATCATTGGAGATATGAACATAGATTTAACAAGTTTTTTTCAAGTTTATTTCAATATTATTGAAACTTTCGGATTGTTTAGTGTTATTTCCGGCTCTTATCAACCCTTCGAAATTCAAAATTCATCAGTCATATCTCGAATACGTATTCTCAGAGTGTTAATCTTTGGTGAAAACAGAAATTTTAAACTTAACCTCACTTTGGACTATTTATGTGCCAAAATCAAGGAATTGAAGAAGTTTTGGGCAATTGCCTGTTTCTCTTTCCAAATATCGTGTTTGTGACTGTTCTAATAAATAAATAAATAAAATAAATAAATAAACAAGTCCCGCTGCTGTAGTGGATAGATATAAATACATTTTGAATAGTCAAGGTTTTGATTCATACATAAACGAGCCCACAAGAATAACAGACAGGTCATCATCTTGTTTGGATCATTTATTCATTCGTGCAAGCTCCAGAATATAAAACATAATGAATTTTAAAGGAGTAGTCTGTCATAATGACATATCAGATCACTCTATGTTAGAATTATTCACTGATATTTTAGAAAATACTACTTCGAACACCATACATTATAAAAAAATTGATGAAAATAAATTTGCGAAGTTAGTTATGAACTGTGACTGGTCTGATATTTATAGATGCACCAGCATGGATATAGCTTTTAATTATTTCATTAACAAATTAAAAGAATGTATGGATAAATCTTCGAAAGACGAAACAAGATTATCTAATAGGGTTAAATTTCGAAAGGCTTGTATGAATCACAATTTATTCAGGAAAATTCAAAAGAAAAATGCTCTAGCTAAAAAATTTTTCAAGGATCCCAGAAATGAAAATTTAAAATTAGAATACAATACTTTGCGTAACATCTTAAAGAAAGAGATCATTGAAACGAAAGAGAAATTTTATCTCGATACCTATCACAAACTGAAAAACAATACGAGGGAGAGCTGGCGTATCGTCGACTCTCTTATCGGTATGAGGAAGAAGACCACCGATATTAAGCAAATAACAAATGCTAGAGGTGAAACTATTACAGATAAAGCAGAGATAGCTAATGAATTCAATAACTTTTTCACAAATTTAGTCTCAGATCATAATTCTACTACATCCGAAGCTGATTACATCATATATAACAATACATTCACTGAAAACCGACCCAGATCTTCCCTATTCTTTACGCCGACATCTCCATCTGAGATACAGAAAATAATTAATGGATTTAAAAGTAGAAAATCGCCGGGTAAAGATGGGATTACAACATCAATAATTAAAGCTGCAAAAGAACCTCTCTCAAAAATTCTATCTTATATATACAATTTGAGTTTTTTAACAGGGACATATCCGTGTCAACTCAAAAAGAGTGTTATAATAACCATATTTAAAGGAGGAGACAAAAAATTAATGAATAATTACAGACCCATAGCTTTATTATTTGTCTTTTCAAAAATTTTAGAAAAAATAGTCAAGAACAGATTACAGAATTATCTTAAATCTATTAAATTTTATAGCAACAACCAATTTGGGTTCAGGGCTGGGTTTAAAACGGAAGATGCTATGAAAAGGGTGATTTCTAAATTTTATATTGGTGTGAACGAGAGTAAAAAAGTCGCAGGTTTATTCCTTGACATCAGGAAAGCTTTCGACTGTGTCAATCATAGAAAGTTACTGAGAAAACTGTATGATGCAGGCGTAAGGGGTGTATGTAATAGCTGGTTTGAGAGCTTTCTATCGGGACGTTCTCAGCGAGTTAATGTGGGGGGTTCCTTGAGTAATTCAGCTATCATAAAAAATGGCGTGCCTCAAGGGTCAGCTCTATCAAGTGAACTTTTTCTTGTTTATATCAATGACCTTTGCAATGGTAACTTCAAAGGCACTCTCACTTCTTATGCCGATGATACTGCTCTATGCTACACCACAGATTCAGAACCACAACTACAAACATATATACTTGAAGACCTAAAACTAATCAATATTTGGCTCCGTTACAACTATTTACAACTAAATATCGATAAATCAAAAATACTCAGGATTGATCTGCGGCCGCAACCAATTCCTCTCTGTCTACCATTCCATAGCCCAGATTGTGATAATAGGGATAACTGTGACTGCAGACTAATCACTGAAGCAAAATCCCTTAAATACTTGGGATTAACATTGGACTCGCAATTGAACTGGAACGAACATATACAGAATCTAAAAAAACAATTAGTTATAGCAAGCAGGAAATTTTACTTTTTTAGAAATCTTTGTCCTGACCATGTTTTAACCATGTTGTATCATGCACTTGTAGAGAGCAGGCTACAGTATGGCATTACAATGTGGGGAGGGGCTTACATAACAACACTCAATCCCTTAGTAGTAGGCCAGAAATTCATAATGAGAGTGATAAGTAGGAAACCAGCTCGACATCATTCCCTCATTCTATTTAGAGATAGAAATATCTTACCATTAAGGTATTTATATTTTCACAAAGTGCTAGAACTATTTTACAAAGAAAGCGGCCAAGATCTCAATGAATTCATCTATGAAGTACGTCACCCAATGCTACGTACAGGAGGGTACTTTATTCCGCCTCGTCCAAGAAAGGAAAAATTCAGGAGATTCTTTCTATATGTCGCTCCTCGTATTTTCAACCTTTTGCCTAGTGAAATAAAGGATGCATTACATTGAATAGATTCAGACACTTGACCAAGAGTTGGTTATTAGAGAGGAATGAAGTGGAAACATTGTTTCAATAAATGTTATCTCAGTAGATTAATTTAGTAATTTTATTATGTATGTATGGCATTTCAACGCGCTCAAATTACCAGATTGCATTATTTAAGTTCAAGAGTTCAATTCAGCTAAATTTATTTCTTATATTCCATAGCTTTATCTAATTACAGTTTTACTTAGCATTCTCTCTCATTATTGTTCAGATTTTAACTTGATAGTTTCTAGTACTGGATCTGATCATATTTACTATTCATATTGAAGGCATTATATTTATAGTTTATATTTACGTTTCTATTCATGCAGAGCTCTGCTGTTTTATTTTTGTTTAATTCTTATATTTGTTTAACACTGTAACCATACTATTCAAGAGAATAAAAAATGCATATGGAACATGAACGACCCCACACTGTAGTAACTCAGGGGTTGTTTAAAGCAATATTTTTCCACTATTTTCAGTTATACATTGTAATATATTATAATTTAATGTATTTTTTGGAAGAATAAATTTCAATTTCAACTTTCGTACAGTCACTGTCAAAAGTGGAATAAAATATTTCTGGCCAACAGACAACATTGTAAAGCTAGAGAGAGATAGCGCTATCTTTTTTTTTGTATGATAGTGAAGGACAGCAACAGTTTTGTCAATCGTACACTGCCATTATAACGTGGACCTCACTATAGTTGACTTCTTTTTATTCTTAGCTCTATTATCATTCAAATGTTATTTGTTATTTCTTGATTCCTCTCTTATTATTTTCTCATATTGTAATACAATATACCATATACTATATGGTTTCTAGTATATAGTATAGTCTCTAGTATTCAGTATATTTAGTTTCTCATAGCATTTTTTTCTTCCACTAATATAGAATAGTTTTTTCCTTTTTTTCCTTCTCTCAATTATCAATTTCCTTGTATAGTGATTATTGTATTTTTTTTGATTGGGGAGCAATTTTTGGAATTTTCTCGTTTGCTCCCATATTGTTGTAAATGAATAAATGAACACGAGGACTCATATTTCAGGGATAAGAAATAAATGAATTGAATGGAATAGAATACATACAACAGAGTTGACAGCCTGGACAGGACCGATGCCCATGTACTGTGGGTCGCAGCCGACCTGAGCGTAGGCGACGACGCGAGCCAGAGGCTTGAGACAGCGCGCCCTCGCCACTCCTGCACTCATCAGCACAACCATCGCTGCTCCGTCGTTAAGGCCTGATGCGTTGCCTGCCGTCACTGTGCCTCCACCACCCTAAACAAGTCATTCATTGAACAATTCATTCATTTAACAAATCATTCATTAAACAATCCATCCATTAAGCAAGTAATTGATTAAATTCATTCATTCATTATTTTCCTGACTACAGTCATACAGTAGTATACGTACAAAAGCGCACCCTGGCGAAACCCCACTAATTAGCATCACCATGGCCGCCCCATCTTCAAGGTCTCTCAAATCAAGTCAATGATTGGGAGAGGATCAACAGGATTACCCCGAAACCGATTTTCTCCTAAATCTATAAACAATCGATTCATTTGTTTCATAACTAGTACAATATAACAAATATAACTGTAGGGCCTATACAGAATATACACCAACAAAATCATCACAAAATCATCTGCGATATTGTAAGTCACATATAGGGTGGAAACATTGTGGAGCAGCTGCATTCCAAGATTGATGCCCGGTTTCACCAAGCTCGGTCAAGACATTTTTTGAACATGGCCAAACCGTGTTCGCTTTATAAGAGTGCACCGAAAATATCAATAGAAGCTATCGCCATAGAAATAATATGTTCATTGCACTTGTTGTGATTCTTAAGCGATTTGAGCATGTTCAAATTTCTTGACCAAGCTTAGTGAAACTGGGCATAAGTGTTGCAAAAGGACTTCCTATATATAGGAGGTACAGGATGCAGTTAATATATGCACGTAATTAGATTGTGGTGAATAATAATAAAGTATAAAGTTTCAATATTTGTGTTTGATGAGGCATACTATTCAGTTTTTGAATTTTTACAGGTTGTTTCAAAAAAGATTAAACAAATTTGATAATAAATATGATTTTTGTAAAATTTACAGAGCTGTGTTCAGAGCATTTTTTGTTATGATGTTTAATAGTTATTGTAAATTGTATACACTTGTCGCAACAGATAACAGTATTTTTACTTCGATAACAATACAATTAAAGTATTTAACGAGTACTTATCTTTGTATGTCTGATTCCAGATACTTTAGTATGATATTATAAATTGAAAATTCGAACTGAAATTTACACAGTTATTCAATCTTAAAGAGGAAGGCTAGATTAGAATGTTTACACTAATGGTTCAAAATGGTGCTTGTATTTGTAATGGAGAATAAATGTTTTATTTATCCCATTACATACTGTGTATATATAATTCAGCACATTTTCTCTATCCTCAACCACTGAGAACCTGGCAATAAACCATATCGAATAAGGAGAGGAGGACTGTTTAGAATAGTAATAAGGGTTGAGTCAGTGTAAAGTCCAATAAGTAAAAATCAATTTAATTGTTGGGAATAAAAAAATTTAATTAAATTAAATCCGTAAAAAAATAAATAGAATTAAATACTATACATATTTTATAATAAATCAACTCACCTTGATGAAAACTGGTTTTAGTTTCTGGAGTGATTCAAAATTCGTGTTTGGTTTGGGAAATTCGTCTTGTGATATTGACTTTTTCTCCCCTCTGCAAATTACAGTGATCGGTACTAGCTCCTTCTTAAAGCTGCCATATGCCTGTGCAGACACTGTCTTTATATGAGATTCTTCAGCATACTTGTCCTGTTCTTCCCTGCTAATTTCATATTTCTTGGCAACATTCTCAGCTGAAAAAAATGAAGAAATAATTGAATAACTGCTATTTGAAAAAAACACAGTTTGTCAACTTCAGTTTTATATTAATGGCAGGACTGCAGTTTCGCGTTGAAACCAACATATTTATCTTCATCTTCATTATGAAGAAGTTCCACAACATCAATACATATTCCAGTGCTAGTCATTATTTTATTGAAACAATACATGCAATATTATATATTTACCTACACTATAAACAATGATAGGAGGCTCTCCGCAATTGAATGCTACTCCAAATCTGCAGTTTCACCTACTCATCCATTTAATTCAATTAATACAATATTGAAGAAAGAAAAACAAGCCTAAAGTGTTGCAGAATAATTTTATAATATTGACTCTTAGGATTAGTTGAATCAAGTTCCTAGTAAGGATTAATTTTTATTCAAAAGATATGAGGTTATTTCCTGAAATATTATAAACCTTAGCTTATTATTAGAGGAGCCAGCAACATTTCCCACTGGATACAGGATTATCTGTATTTTTGGAAAAATATGACTCTCTTACATAACAGATCTTCATCAGTAATTTATTCTCCCTCGTGTTCATTAGGTTTCCATTTTCCCTTTGTAATATTTTCTTTTTCGAATAATTCTTGAAAAAATTGTTTTTTTTTTCAGCAGTCATCAGTAAATTGATTATATCTCATTCTTGTGATATGTATCTAGATACTACAAAAGACACAAAGATACTACACTGCAAAAATGTGTGAAATGAATCTAAAAATTTCCAATATTTGAAAAAATTACTTCTACAATAATTTAGGTAAGACTTCATTCAGCAAGCATTCTTGCACAGTTCAATTCGAGATAATTAATGGTATCTTGATCCATTCCGAACTGCGATGTATTAACACACTGTTAAAATGTTTTATACAACGACATGCAGTCAAGTTGATAAACAATCTTCTCTTCTTACTGACTAGAGTGCTTTCGAACGGCAGCTCCAGTCAGTAAGTGAACAAAATTGTTTATCTACCTGAATAATAGACTTCATTTACTTGTGTAAAACATTAAAACAGTAAGTTTAATGTGAGTTAGTAACGAACCTGTGATTCCCATATGGATGTTGGTGAAGGCGTCTGTCAGGCCATCCCGGAGCATGGTGTCGACAATTTCGGTGTTGCCCATTTTGAGACCTGACCGCATCTGCACAATGTGTGGCGCCTGACTCATCGACTCCTGGCCGCCACACACCACTATGTCCGCATCCCCCGTCTTGATTGACTGACATCCTGACACTATCGATCTGTCCACAAAATAAATAAATATTGAATGAAAAAGACTAAGAAATTGTCAAAAAACCACTGATTTATTGATTATTAGAAAGACCGGTTTCGGTTATTTTTTTATAACCGAAACCGGTCTTTCTAATTATCAAAAAATCAGTGGTTTTTTGACAATTTCTTAGTCTTTTTCATTCAATATGAATAATTACCACAATATCAACTTCTCAACTACACAAAAAGTGAAAAAAAAACTTAGAAAAGTCTACTCTTTTGAAATGTACATCACTACAACACTAGACATCAAGAGCTGTTTGACATCCCCAGGGTGCGACTGCCGATATCGCGGGTATGCTATAGGAGAGCAGCACTAGGCTACTTCAACAGGCTGCCTGCAGGACTGAAGCAGTTGGATCTCAGCGAGTTCTAGAGGGTTGTAACCAGTTTTGAGAACCAGGGCTGATTATGATGTCCAGGAAGTTTTAAACGACGACCTGTCTCAAATCCTATATGGCTAATTTGCCATTAAGTCAAAGAGCAATGCCTTAGATGTTAACTAAGTGTGAGTTATCTTGATAAATTAGTGTTTTTGTTATTTTACTTTTATTGTGACATGACGCCATTGATCCCACAAGTGTGGGTAATGGATGAAGAGGGTATAAGGTACTACGGTAACAGCCCTAAAGACTTGATTTCAACTAATCTATCCAAAAATATATCCTTGAAAAATGTTATTCTTGTATGGCGCTACAGCCCATGGTGAGCCTTGGCCTCCGCAACTATTAACCTCCACGCATCTCTATCGTTGACTATGCTTCTCCATCCCCTCACTCCCAAACTCCTCACATCATTCAGCACCTCATCCAGCCATCTTTTCCTGTGTCTCCTATTGTAAAGCCTTTCCCGAATCACAATTTTAGGAATTCTGCCCGCAGTCATCCTTTCCACATGACCCAACCACCTGATTCTTTGAGCATTTATAAATCGAACCATGCATATGTCCTTCCCTCAGGTCTTCCAATTCCTTCTTGGAACGGATTCGCCATTCTAACCCTGTCGTACCCTGAGCCATATTTTTTTGGAGTACTCTTCTTTCTAGGACATGGAATTTGTTTTCATCTTTCTCTGTCATTGTCCATGTCTCCGAGCCATAGGTCACTACAGGGCGTACTAAGCTGAGGTATAATTTTACTTTCGCCTCTCTGCTAATCAGACGGCTCCTGAATAGGCTTGCATTCGCGTAAAATGCTCTATTTCCAGCTTGGATCCTTTCACAGATGGTCTCACTCATTTCGTTTTTCTTATTCAGTGTTGCCCCGAGATACTTGAATGATGCTACCTCCTCTTTTTCATTCCTATCTATAACTAAATTCCTAGGAACTCTTCTTCCAGGTGTTGCAGCTACATGCAAGTATTTAGCCTTGAAAAATCTACTCTTCTGAAATGTACAAGGTGGCTGTTATCTAGGTGCTAAAGACCTAGTTTTCAATAAGTCTATGATAGGCTGGGCAGAAAAGAATGCCAACTATTCTTATGAGAGTGTTGAAGCATTTATCTGACAATGTGTGAACAAACATTTCCCTGCCATGAGAACAAATGATATTTTACATAAACAAGAGTGATTTAACAGAAACTGGCTTTTTTCAAATGAACAGAACATGATCGACTTACAAGATAGAATTATATTTAGACTTCATAAACAAATATCATATCATACAATCTCATGAACATGTCTAGCAGAATTAAAGATGATGGTTTCCTAACCAAGAGGACATCCAGCCGACCGATCGCCACTATTGAAAATGGGTGCCTGACATCCAAAAGTACTCCAGTAAGTAAACTAAAATGTTTATTTAGTGAATAATGAATAATTTATATTACTGCATGTCGGTGTTTTGAGCTGCATTCGCACACAACAGTGAACAGTGAAAATATAATTCCGATAAGTTCATACTCACTGAATGGGAATAGTACAGTAGAAACAACTCATGGGAATGTTATTTTCACTGTTCACTGTCACTGTTGTGTGCGAATCCAGCTTAAAACAACAAAATAGTGTATGAAAAGTCCTAAAATCCTCCTCACAGAATCACGGGGCTCTTATTAAAATTATACTATGCAGATCAAGCCAAACTTTACTGGAATATTTCCACTAAAGTATTTCCATAATTTTGATGGCATTGGAACGAGAGTTAAGAAATTGATAAGTTATCTGTAAATATAGAGTAAGTATACTCACTTCATTCCAGAACCACAGAGCATATTTATGAGATGAGAAGGAACAGAAAATGGGATTCCAGCATCAACAGCTGCCTGCCTAGCTGGATTTTGGCCCTGCCCTGCAGTTAACGCCTGAAAATACATACAAGATTATGAAAACGTTCACTAAAAACATGGATAAATGAAAAAAAACAATTAGTTGAAAGAGTTAATGATGATCACTAGAATGCACTCGTTTTGAATCGTGCTTACTTAATTACAAACAGGAATTACAAATTACAAACAAAAGTAATTCTCTTTTAAAATATGGTTAAGTTTTTTAGTTTTCATAAAATTTACATTCATTTAGATTCAATGTATTTGGATGCTCTATGTTTCTCACCATCAAGCGAATAAAGCATGAGTGCAAAAACCAGTAGTAATATTCCAATCTGAAGAAATACCGGTTGTATTTTTTATCCATGACATTTGAAATATCGCAGTGGCATTGAAGGAAAATCCTAAACATAGGAACTGATTGGAAAGAATTCAATTGGTGTGCCACAATGAAAGGACGATGAATTAAATACACTAAAGACTAAATACTTCCGCAATCCACATAACACTCTCCGAGACTTTTCAATCACTGAATAGTTGATCAGCAAATAATTCAATTATTGTTCAAGAACTTCATTGAGTTATATTACAGGCATAATATTAAAAGTCGTACTTGAAGAATTTGAATCTGCATAGTATGATTATGATTAAAGCCTTATGAGTGTTTATTTATAGAATAAATAAACTTTCTGGATTTTTTTTTCAGGCATTCACTGAACTAATTTTCATTCAATATTTCAACAAGCTCTCCTTTTCTCATCAATTTTCACTTTGAACAGCCATCCCACAAATATATAATCAATATAATTATTACTGTAGACTATAATAGGCTACAATAATCTGATTATCTATAATCTAGTCTAGGATACAGTACTTATCAACTCATAAATTGAACTTATTGGACCAGTATGAGTACCAAATTCGGGAGAGTCACAGCTTTGGACAATGACTGTTGTTCCTCCGTCAATCATTTCAATGAATGTGTGAAATTTCATCAATAAATTGATATATTAAAATGAATATAGAACCTGTAGCCTATTTGGAAACGACTGCGAACCTAGTTACATAGATATTATATTCATGTAATATATAACACGTGATATTATGATTTATATTATCACTTGTTGTTAGACCAATAAATTGTGAGCGTTCCAGATCACTGTTCACACATGTTCTCGGGTTCTATTACAGATGTTGCACTTTTTTATTTTATTGAATCGCTTTTACATTGCGTAAGAGCAAGCACTAAGCACTTCTAGGATTCAAATAATGTATCGATTTCAGGTAATAGAAGCTTTCTTCAATACTTGAAATGAATGAAAATGTTTTCAACGGAGTCATTGATTGCTCTTGATAAGAGACCAATTACAGCACTATTTTAGCACATCAAGTTAGTGATTAGTAAAGGAAACAATGAATCTTCTACGACTATAAATTATTACCTGTCAGGTTCATTAACCAATGGCGAGGCAAAGATTATAAATATTAATTTACTACAGTCATATCAAGTTGGTCCTGAATAATAAACTGAGAATCATGAATAAGACAGCTAAGGGAAATTTTATACCAAATAAGGGGCACACTACTGTTATATTCAAGAATATATACTTACATAATGTATCTTGAATCATTGTATTACTATGTTGTAGAAGTAATTACTGGGAAGAATCCTGCTTGCTTCTATATTTTCATAGATGAATATTGATGAGCATCTGGGATTAAGTAAATTAAAAAAATAGAGTTGCTGATATTTATAGTTATTACATAAATCTTTAAGATTTCATTAGATAAGAAAATGATGGTCTCCTGTTTAATACTGTTAATATTTACATTGATAAACTTAGTCAAAGTATGACTTCGGAATAAAATAATATTTGAATTGTTGAGAAACCAGTTTCTCCTTCTCTCTCTTCTCACTTTCACTTTCCATAGCTGAAGATGTGAGTGAAAGTTCAAGTATCTAGGTCAGTACCTACCTGCTATCTTGCTTTCAGTTTTTGAAGGTCGTGGGATTACAAAACAGTAAAAAACTGGTATTTTACGGCGATTATGAGAGCTTTGTGAACAGCCTTCAAGTTTAATTATTGTATTGGTCAGCATAGAGTCCAAGAAATATTTCCCAACTTGGTTCGTCGGTAGACGGTAGAGCTGCTTGGATTCTACCTAAACGTTCATTTTTGAATAAATTTGAAAAACTCTGGGTTGTTAAGGAGCCTACTAAACGATTCAGTCATAGAAATTCAAGTAGCCTTTTCTAGTGAATGACTGAAAAAGGAGGGAAAAAATCTATTTATCATTCAAATTAAGGATTAAAAACTTCCAAGTTTCATATTTTTATCATTTTTACAGATTCGAAGTAGACAGCCAGTAATATGGGCAAGTTAGTGGAATATTGATAAGTTTTTCATCTTCAATTCAGAGAAGTCAATTGCTCCATTCTAGTTTGCAGATTGTGACAAATTAAAAAGATAATGGAAGTGTTGGATGTCATTTCATAATGAAAAATGATGAATGAAAGAAATAAGTTCTATGAATAACAATGAACTGCCTTACTTCAATTGATTATACAGTAGAAGAAAAGAAAATACCTGTCCAATAATAACTTCAGATACTTCTTCAGGTTTAACTTTGGCTCTATCCAATGCTTCTCGAATTGCAACGCAGCCCATTTCTGATGCTTTTAGAGTTGAAAGACCACCACAGAAATTTCCTAGATAACAAAAATACAATTAAGTAAAAGCTCACAAGTCATTTAAATAATTATAAATGGGTTAGTCACATAAGTTAAGATTATCTGTCTTTCCAAAAATACGGTATTATTGAATTTTTTCGACCAAATATACATACAAGTTGAACATTTCATATTTCTTTTAATTCAATATTTAAGCATTGGGAATAGACTTTAGCTACTTCTACATTAAAAAATACATAAATACCTACGTGCATAGTATATTGTATTATTTACTGAAGCAAGAAGATTAATCTAAGAGAGTATTCAAAATTGAAGAGTTATAAAGAATAGATCTTCAGACATGCAAAAAAATTAATATTATTAGAGATTTTTCACTCTTCTCACAAGAGAAATTGTAATATTCCCACAGTATAATGGTATAATAGATCAATAGTAATCTTAATTATTATGGTATAGTAGAAAGAAGCATTGTGCAATAGCACTCTTCAAAAACTTGTTACACTCTTTAATAAAATATAGTTGATAAAGGAAATTGCGTTAATCTTGAGCAAACCATTGATAAAGCCTTTGACAATAATTTCCTTTGAAAAGTATAGGTTATGTTTTTGATTACAGTGATAACAATTTTTTTCAACCATCAAAATAGGAGACTATGACATGCGATATATACACCTACACAATTTATCATAGTTCACATGATGAAAATTTAAAAATAGTAATTATTCAAATTTCCTGAGCAGTTTTGATGACCTGTGTTTCAATTTGAAAATGAATCCTACATTAAGTTACGAATCTTATGATGTAAGACTCTCAAGTTCATTTATTTTCTTATTAATAGATAACAGGGTGAATTACCTATGGGTGTCCTTACGGCTGAAACAATATAAACTTCTGAATCCCTCATTTTTGTAATTAGATGCCGATCACTGTACTTTATAAAGAAGTTTTCAATTCAACGTACAGCAGACAACTGAAATTTCTGTGGTACTGATCTGGTGATGTTGACGTCACAGCTCGCAGGAAACGTCGGAGACCCACAATGCAGTTCGGCAACCGAACTGGCCAGCAAGTGAAGGAAAAGAAGAATAATAAGAACATCCAAGTTGGTGCAAAAATGGCTGAGCAAGACGTGAAGGCTGGGCTGCCGAATTTTACAGGTAAATTGAATACTTATTCGTATATTTTTATGTCAACAAACTGTAAGAAATAAGTCTTCATACATGTATACACAATTTGCCCACATCCAACTTCATAGTTTTGTGATGTCAACCAATATTCGTGTTAGCCTGCCCTAGTTACACTGCACTGTCAAATTACCAAGTTGAGTATTTTTATAATTTCTGAATGACCTATGACGTTTCTTCTGTGTTATGTTTCAAATTATCATCTCATCCTAAGCTAATCTTTTCGTGAAATCATTCAGATTCGTTTGAACGGAACAGATTGGAACGATTTCAATTGGTGTGCCACAATGAAAGGACGATGAATTAAATACACTAAAGACTAAATACTTCCGCAATCCACATAACACTCTCCGAGACTTTTCAATCACTGAATAGTTGATCAGCAAATAATTCAATTATTGTTCAAGAACTTCATTGAGTTTTATTACAGGCATAATATTAAAAGTCGTACTTGAAGAATTTGAATCTGCATAGTATGATTATGATTAAAGCCTTATGAGTGTTTATTTATAGAATAAATGAACTTTCTGGATTTGTTTTTAGGCATTCACTGAACTAATTTTCATTCAATATTTCAACCAGCTCTCCTTTTTTCATCAATTTTCACTTTCAATAGCCATCCCACAAATATATAATCAATATAATTATTACTGTAGACTATAATAGGCTACAATAATCTGATTATCTATAATCTAGTCTAGGATACAGTACTTATCAACTCATAACTTAAACTTATTGGACCAGTATGAGTATCAAAATTCGGGAGAGTCACAGCATTGGACAATGACTGTTGTTCCTCCGTCAATCATTTCAATGAATGTGTAAAATTTCATCAATAAATTGATATATTAAAATGAATATAGAACCTGTAGCCTATTTGGAAACGACTGCGAACCTAGTTACATAGATATTATATTCATGTAATATATAACACGTGATATATGATTTATATTATCACTTGTTGTTAGACCAATTGTGAGCGTTCCAGATCACTGTTCACACATGTTCTCGGGTTCTATTACAGATGTTGCACTTTTTTATTTTATTGAATCGCTTTTACATTGCGTAAGAGCAAGCACTAAGCACTTCTAGGATTCAAATAATGTATCGATTTCAGGTAATAGAAGCTTTCTTCAATACTTGAAATGAATGAAAATGTTTTCAACGGAGTCATTGATTGCTCTTGATAAGAGACCAATTACAGCACTATTTTAGCACATCAAGTTAGTGATTAGTAAAGGAAACAATGAATCTTCTACGACTATAAATTATTACCTGTCAGGTTCATTAACCAATGGTGAGGCAAAGATTATAAATATTAATTTATTACAGTCATATCAAGTTAGTCCTGAATAATAAAATCAGACTCATGAATAAGACAGGGAAATTCTATACCAAATAAGGGGCACACTACTGTTATATTCAAGAATATATACTTACATAATGTATCTTGAATCATTGTATTACTATGTTGTAGAAGTAATTACTGGGAAGAATCCTGCTTGCTTCTATATTTTCATAGATGAATATTGATGAGTATCTGGGATTAAGTAAATTAAAAAAAATAGAGTTGCTGATATTTATAGTTATTACATAAATCTTTAAGATTTCATTAGATAAGAAAATTATGGTCGCCTGTTTAATACTATTAATATTTACATAGATAAACTTAGTCAAAGTATGACTTTGAAATAAAGTCATATTTGAATTGTTGAGAAACCAGTTTCTCCTTCTCTCTCTTCTCACTTTCACTTTCCATAGCTGAAGATGTGAGTGAAAGTTCAAGTATCTAGGTCAGTACCTACCTGCTATCTTGCTTTCAGTTTTTGAAGGTCGTGGGATTACAAAACAGTAAAAAACTGGTATTTTACGGCGATTATGAGAGCTTTGTGAACAGCCTTCAAGTTTAATTATTGTATTGGTCAGCATAGAGTCCAAGAAATATTTCCCAACTTGGTTCGTCGTTAGACGGTAGAGCTGCTTGGATTCTACCTAAACGTTTATTTTTGAATAAATTTGAAAAACTCTGGGTTGTTAAGGAGCCTACTAAACGATTCAGTCATAGAAATTCAAGTAGCCTTTTCTAGTGAATGACTGAAAAAGGAGGGAAAAATTTATTTATCATTCAAATCAAGGATTAAAGCTTTAAAAACTTCCAAGTTTCATATTTTTATCATTTTTACAGATTCGAAGTAGACAGCCAGTAATATGGGCAAGTTAGTGGAATATTGATAAGTTTTTCATCTTCAATTCAGAGGAGTCCATTGCTCCATTCTAGTTTGCAGATTGTGACAAATTAAAAGATAATGGAAGTGTTGGATGTCATTTCATAATGAAAAATGATGAATGAAAGAAATAAGTTCTATGAATAACAATGAACTGCCTTACTTCAATTGATTATACAGTAGAAGAAAAGAAAATACCTGTCCAATAATAACTTCAGATACTTCTTCAGGTTTAACTTTGGCTCTATCCAATGCTTCTCGAATTGCAACGCAGCCCATTTCTGATGCTTTTAGAGTTGAAAGACCACCACAGAAATTTCCTAGATAACAAAAATACAATTAAGTAAAAGCTCACAAGTCATTTAAATAATTATAAATGGGTTAGTCACATAAGTTAAGATTATCTGTCTTTCCAAAAATACGGTATTATTAAATTTTTTCGACCAAATATACATACAAGTTGAACATTTCATATTTCTTTTAATTCAATATTTAAGCATTGGGAATAGACTTTAGCTACTTCTACATTAAAAAATACATAAATACCTACGTGCATAGTATATTGTATTATTTACTGAAGCAAGAAGATTAATCTGAGAGAGTATTCAAAATTGAAGAGTTAAAAAGAATAGATCTACAGACATGCAAAAAAATTAATATTATTAGAGATTTTTCACTCTTCTCACAAGAGAAATTGTAATATTTCCACAGTATAATGGTATAATAGATCAATAGTAATCTCAATTATTATTATGGTATAGTAGAAAGAAGCATTGTGCAATAGTACTCTTCAAAAACTTGTTACACTCTTTAATAAAATATAGTTGATAAAGGAAATTGCGTTAATCTTGAGCAAAACCATTGATAAAGCCTTTGACAATAATTTCCTTTGAAAAGTATAGGTTATGTTTTTGATTACAGTGATAACAATTTTTTTCAACCATCAAAATAGGAAACTATGACATGCGATATATACACCTACACAATTTATCATAGTTCACATGATGAAAATTTAAAAATAGTAATTATTCAAATTTCCTGAGCAGTTTTGATGACCTGTGTTTCAATTTGAAAATGAATCCTACATTAAGTTACGAATCTTATGATGTAAGACTCTCAAGTTCATTTATTTTCTTATTAATAGATAACAGGGTGAATTACCTATGGGTGTCCTTACGGCTGAAACAATATAAACTTCTGAATCCCTCATTTTTGTAATTAGATGCCGATCACTGTACTTTACAAAGAAGTTTTCAATTCAACGTACAGCAGACAACTGAAATTTCTGTGGTACTGATCTGGTGATGTTGACGTCACAGCTCGCAGGAAACGTCGGAGACCCACAATGCAGTTCGGCAACCGAACTGGCCAGCAAGTGAAGGAAAAGAAGAATAATAAGAACATCCAAGTTGGTGCAAAAATGGCTGAGCAAGACGTGAAGGCTGGGCTGCCGAATTTTACAGGTAAATTGAATACTTATTCGTATATTTTTATGTCAACAAACTGTAAGAAATAAGTCTTCATAAGTGTATACACAATTTGCCCACATTCAACTTCATAGTTTTGTGATGTCAACCAATATTCGTGTTAGCCTGCCCTAGTTATACTGCACTGTCAAATTACCAAGTTGAGTATTTTTACAATTTCTGAATGACCTATGACGTTTCTTCTGTGTTATGTTTCAAATTATCATCTCATCCTAAGCTAATGTTTTCGTGAAATCATTCAGATTTGTTTGAACGGAACAGATTGGAACGATTATCAAGTGGTGTTGTCTTGTACGTAACCTCAATGGTGCAAATGGTTCGTTTACATGGATGTAAATTAAAATCACAGAATAACTGCTTCTTTTTTGTAGCACATTGATAATTATTATTCAAATTTATACGTATCCCGTGTAATTTAGTATCAGTTCAACTAAACTTGAGAAAATTTAGCTACGTGGGTGGGTCCAAATAGTTTCCAGTTGTGAACTTATTAGTTTTGTGTTGTAATGAGTAAAATGTTTTGTAGGGTTAAGTTTAGGCATTGCACTGAACAATATAAAATGAAAAGCAATAATGTAAATTATATTCTAACTGACATTTGCTAAAAGGTTGGTTTAACATCCCATAATTAGTGATAGTTTTATTTAAACTTGTCAGTTGTTGAACAAGATACTTCACTAGGTATTGAGATAAATTGAATTTGCTGGTATGATTACATGCTCTGAAGACTTATCTTTATTTCTCTGAAATTGTACACTTCATCCCAAAGATGTTTTGAAATTGGATTATCTATGCTATGTTCTTCATGCTTTGAATAATTGAAAAAATATAGCCTAGATTATTAAAAACATCACTAGTCAGTCAATATGTCAGGTAAGATCATATTGTTTCAATTTCAATATAATATTAGTGATAGTGCCATACCATTATATTTTTATATCTTAATGTACTTTAGTAAAACAAATCACTACTAATCAAATTAATTGGAAAAACTTCTTTCCAGTTCTATAGGCTATAGTTTAATCTTTACTATAAAAATTAAGACCAATTTTACATATCGTCTAATTACAGTATACTAACTTAATTTTCAATTGACAAATTTGTTTAAAAAATACATCATTTTTTTAATCAGAGGAGAACTCTGATCTCAGTTATTATGGCGTCTAGGAAATTCTGTATTTTAATTGGAAATTGTGTATATTTGTGGTAAACTCCCATACCTCAATAGTCGATATTACAGCTACTTATGAAAGTCTAATAGTTTCTGAGGGCTTTGAAAAATAAAAATAATCCAATTACTATAAAGTATAAAGCATACTTATAATTGAAGACTATTTGCTTCAAACAGAATAAGGGCTCCAAGCCCTAATGAATACAGTTGTTTATTGATTGCTAATACAGTACTTATTAGTAATATTCCATTGTAACTAGCTCAGTTGACAGGTTTTGTGGTTAAATAAGTTCACATGGAATTTCTTATAAGGTCTATTAATTTGTCCATAACTTTTTGCTAAATATTATCCTACTTGATATCTGCTTATGTTCTAAAACAATTAATTTTTATACATAAATGGTAAACTTAGGTATGGATCACATAAAATTACTGAACTTACCATACCTATTCCATTTCTGGCTAGTATTTGCAGGCTTTAAATGAATTGCTTTATTACAGTGTTTTATTAAATATTTTGTAGTTATTAAGTTACATGAGAATTTCTTTGACTGATTCATTAATCAAGTTGATAAATATTCCTGATCAATTTTTACTAATAATAACTATTTAATTATTCAAGTTTTCAGTTATCTTACGGTAGTTTGACACATTGTGAGACCGGACTCTCCCAAATATCCATTTTCCTCTATTTTTTTCAATTATAACGAATCTTATTGTTTAAATGTCATAAAATACCTTCCAAGGCATTTGCAAATGCATTATTTGTTCAATGCAGATTTGATTATTTTTTTATTATTGAAAGTCTGGTATACCAGACTACCTTATTATTTTATCTTTTTATGTTATCTCATTAGTGTCATTTGCATTGTAAATAAATTAATAAATAAATAAATACCGTAGTGAATGTGATGGTACAATGATTATAATTACACAATATATACAGTACAGTAATTATGATAGTTCAATGTAATTTTACCTTATTCAGACATGATATTTTGACTACCAATTACCTGTCTGTAATAGAAGAAAACGCTAACCATATTTCTGATTTTAAATTAGGCTATGTTATTTTAATGTATTATGTCACATATTTATTACAGTTACAGGGCGTTGAATGTAAGAGTGTATGACTGTGCCTCAATTCTCCCTTTAGAAACATTATGGAAATCATGTATGGATGAGTCTGTATTATTGTTGAACAAAATAAATATTCTATTCTAGTCAATAATTTTATTTCTAATATTCTTGGAAACAGTGGTTTCTTTTTGTTGTGATGGATTTTATCTAACCCAATAATTACACCTTTGTTTAATAATCATTTTTTTAAATTTATGTTAAAAACCACATTTTTTATTTTATAAAAACCTAATTTTCTTAATTTATTAATTCAATTTACAAGTTTAAATTAATAAATAATACATTTTATTTATTTAAGCTCTTAATTTATGAAAACCCGATTGAATGAACTCTGTAGAATGAAATGTAGATTGAAGTGGATGCTATGAGTAGTTGGAAATGTATGACATATGGGCACTTTCCGTTAAAAGTCTTGGTCCGCCGCACACATTAATATTGGAGGAGGCTCGGTCACTGCAATGAAAAGTACGCACTCATCTTGACCAAGGCATCTAGATCTGCATGCTGTTGCATTTCTTTGCATTGGTCGGCGCATAACAGTAGGCTATTTTCAGACTCAGGCTACACAGTTCAAGGCGTCAGCCTGAGGTCGGTGATGTATGTTCGCGTGCATGTGTTGTGACTTTTCCGATGTATTAGAGGATGCGCTTCTGTCTTATTGTGTTCATCAAACTCTTGAGATCTTTCAACGTGATTGACCTTAGACACACGTTGTCTCGAGGTTTTAAATTTGTATCTACCTCTTGAGATCTTTCAACGCTACTGATCTAAGACTAACACTGTCTCGAGGTTTTCAATTTTCATCCACCTCTTGAGACTCTTTAGCCTGATTGATCTCACTAACACAATATCAAGGCTCTAAAAACATTTTCAATCATTGTAGTGTAGAGTTGGTAAAATATAATTTTGTACCCCACTTACATGAATCAGATTGGCGTATTTTATGTTTGTAGTTTCAATTCAGTGGATACTTTCTGTATAACTTTTAGTTTAATATTGGCACATTATCACCGGAGACTATCCGTTTCTCCGGACGCATAACTTCTACCTCGGTTTCTCTCCCACTTGATTTTGATCAGATTCAGACCTACTTCAATATCAATCATAATATTGAATGCGGTAATCACTATGCCCTTGCTCTAGTAAGTAACCCATCATTTTTTAGATGCTGATGAAAGTATATCAATTACTCGTTGATAAGTTGAAAACTCATCCCTACGTTCTCGTCAACCTAAAGAGAGATGCACTGCAAACACAAATTATTACATTTTATCATACTAATTAGCAAGGTTTGTTCGTATTGATAAGCATAATATATTGAAGTGAAAAAAGTATTTTTATTCCAAAGTAGAAAATTGTTCACTGTAACTTTATTGATCAATTAAAAACTCATAAATCATCTCTCTACACTGTTTTGCCTACAGAGGGATGTGCTGCAAACATAACTTGTTATGTACAGTATGTTAAATGTTACAGGACTACATTCTTAGGCTGGGGTTGGACCAAACGAGCATAGAGCTAGAGCTAAGCTGCGGAGTTAATAACTCGAGTTATTGACAAAAAGTTATTAACTTGACTGAATTTTCAAAAATTTATTTTTAAAAAAGTTAATAACTTGTGTCTTTAACAGAAAATTCCTTGTTATTAACTCTGGTGTAAACCCAGCTTAAGAATTTTAGAGCATAAAACACATAGAAACAATCGAACATATGAGAAGCATAATAAATTATGTCTACAAAACTGTATGAATCCAATGTCAGTTCTCATGACTTTGGAGCTTTCAAACTGGCTAAATCTAGAATGTTATTAATCTTTTTTCAGAACAAGTATTCGCTCGGTTGGTTCAACCTCATTCTTATAATCATCATTGTTTGTCCATATATTATAGAATCTATAATCTCTACATATTACCTGTATTTTTCAGTAAAATATGCCTATAATTAATCTAGTTATTGATACATTCTTCACCCTATATTCTTGATCTCAACCAATATTCAATAATCGTGTTTTTAAGAAGAATAAGTGTTGCAGCTACTAAACTGAATCCCCACTACTGTTTTAAATAGCCGTGTTCTGTGCTCTGGGCATCGGAAAACCGTTGTGGCGAGATAGGCGCGGTGTATCCTTTTGTTCTAGAATTGTTTCCGCCGGTGAATCCAACAAACCGGAAGCAAAGCACCCACTATTCGACAGTGGCCTTTCCTCGAGCACCTTGTGCAGCAATGCTCTGTTGTGTACATTGTCGCCAACAACACTAAATTATCACACTTTTTCGCGACAATCAAAGCTCTTGGACATTGTTAATTTTCATTCAGAACCTACTACACTTTGACATTGTTTTCGGTTAGTGTTGGATCACTAAATTACTACAGTTTTTCGCGACATTCTAATTCAAAGTTCTTGGACATTGTTAACTTTGTGTGCATTTTTTGGTTTCGGTTAGTGTTGGAACAATAAATTATCAGTTTTTCGCAACAATCTTATTCAAAGCTCTTTGACATTTAAGTTTTTCTGGTTTCGGTTAGTGCTGGAACACGAAATTATCATAGTTTTCCGCGACAATCTAATTCATCCAATATTCTTGGACTTTGTGTGCATTTTTTGGTTTCGGTTAGTGTTGGAATAATAAATAATCTCAGTATTTTGCGACAATCAAATTCAAAGCTCTTGGACATAGTTAACTTTGTGAATTTTTGGATTCGGTCAGTGTTGGAACACTAAATTATCATAGTTTTTCGTGACAATCTAATTCAAAGCTCTTGGACATTGTTAACGTTGTGAATGTTTGGTTTTGGTTAGTGTTGTGGCTTGAAATCATCTTTAAAATTTATTGGTTTCGGTTGGTGTTGTAGTGGATAATCTCAAAGATGGATTGCGACCGTATTTGTAAGTTGAATATTATTTCAATTCCATAATCTCATAGAATATTCATCTATTTATCAATACAGTTACAAGGTAGAATATATATTCAATGATCAGAAGAGAACAACAGGCTGAGCACAAAACTGTCTTCATCCTGAATTCGGATATGATATTTTCTATAATAAGTTCCGAATTTTGATATCATAATTTGCAGATATGTTGGCTGAAGAATTTGAATAGGAGTAGAACAATTTCTAATGATTGTTCTGTAGACGTTCACTGATATTGTTGTTTTCTTCTATATTTTATGATAGATTTACCATCCACGTTATTCCATGTTTATTCACATAAGTAATCTAAAGTTCTGCTCAATAGTTTAACGGTATAAAGTTTTATATCTTATATCTGGAAATTAACTAGTTGAATCTTGTCTCTAACTACTAAATGTGATTTTCATTCTGGATCCACTCCGTTACCGTGATTGGAATAGATTGGAAGGTCGTCGATTCCCAACAGTTATAGGTTTTCTTGTTATATCACCAGTCTAAAACATGTTGATTTCCATAGGTACTCACGGTCCTGGAACCCTGATTGTTGGCTTGGTGGAACCGACATCTCAATTTATTCCAAACATACTTATTTGCGATTCTAGTGAAGGAGGCAGAATATTTGGAAGTATGGATTTTGTAGATAATTCACGGCTTATCTTGTGATGGAGAAGAGAACCACACGTTCCTCGTTGAAATTATAAATATTAGTATGTTGAAGCACTTCAAATCAGTTTCTTAATTTTATGGAGTGGTAAAAGTAAATTCGTATGGCTTTTGTTGGTGGGGAGTCCCTTGCGGGAAGGTCCCACCGCCTGAATATATAATTTGAGCCGTCAATGGGCCTTATGGAGTGGTTTCACTGTATCAATATAATTAAATTAATATTCTAAATATTAGTAATTTAAAACACATTCAATCAATTTTTTAATTGTGGAGAGGTTCTAGCTTATGCTCTACAAATTATTATTATCAGTATATTGTGACTTTAGAAAAAAGGTACTATTCTATCTAATTAAAAAACTACCTGCAAATGGATTCCTGGAAAAATGAATCACAAATTATCATAAATATAAATTCGGCTGTGCCACCAGTTGAATCGTCCAACTCCATTTTGAGCAGAGAGTATTGGGATGGTCTGTCCATTGATTGGTCGCCACTGTAGGTGCGCTATTGTTTCACATTCGGCGCGTTGTGTAAATTGAGTAGGCAGCCAGTCGTCTTTCCTTTTCCTTTTTCATCTTGCCGGTTGATAGCATCGGCTGCGGTTTGAGTATTCTACTGTTACTCTGCGGCCTAATTTGGCTTCGCGATTTTTGTCTGCTGTTATCTACTCGTGAACTATAGTCGCGCGATTCACTCCAAACTGTCAGAATTTGTTAACATATAGCTTCAACGCTTCCCATTCAACCAATGCTGAAAGTTGGAGGTGAATTTCACCACAGCTGACACCGTTTTCCTCCCCACATCGCGCTCTGAAATAAAGTCTAGTCAAGGTCGTATGGTTGCAACAGGCTAATATCATAGAGAAAAGATTAAGAGTTTTCAAGATCTTTCATTATTCGTCTATTTTAGTATTTTATTTCAGAAGTAGTGTCAAACATTTTAGGGTATTGTTCCTGGATGATAGGAGACTACAAATGTCGTATTTGAAGTGTCCAAAACTCGAAAAGAATTAATTTCTCTGTTATTCTTCAACCAATCTTGATAAATAAGGATTTCATTGAAATCTTGATAAAATTTACTAACTTTTTTGTCTCTTGTAAATTTTCTGTATAGTGAACGGTTTTCGTTAAATTTTCCATCAAAAATTTAAAATGGCCGCCATTTTGAATATGTATATTAAAATTTTTTAAAGTTGAGTCTTCATAGCATAAATATTAATGCCAAATTTCAGATCAATAAAACATTTCGTTCTTGAGATAAAAATTCCTAAGTGAAAAAACAAAATGGCTGCTATAAGGATAACCGCTGAGTTTTGGACACTTCAAATACGACAGTTGTAGTCTCCTATCATCCAGGAACAATACCCTAAAATGTTCGACACTACTTCTGAAAAAACAAAATGGCAGCTATAAGGATAACCGCTGAGTTTTGGACACTTCAAATACGACATTTGTAGTCTCCTATCATCCAGGAAAAATACCCTAAAATGTTCGACACTACTTCTGAAACACCCTGTATATCTCATTTACAATAGTTGACATAAACACAGTTAGTGTAAAATACTCATCAATGTCTCAATTCAACCTCTCTATATTATCATGTACTTGTTAATGGGTTGTATTAACATTCTAGAAAATCCACAAAGATGTAAGTAGTGTATGAATGAATGAACTTGTAGTAGTTTTCATGTAGATGGTCTTGTAAATATTTCACTTTTTGTGTAGTTGAGAAGTTGATATTGTGGTTAATATACTGTGGTAAATATTACTCATATTTAATAAAAAGACTAAGAATTTGACAATTTCTTAGACGTTTTATTTAATTGTTTATAATATAAACAATAATATATTGTTTACATATTATGCAATTATACTTGAGGATTTGACTGTACTGTTCTCCTTGCAGTATTGTCGGTCCCGGCTGAAGTATGACAGTCGTAAGTGCCATTGACGGCTTAAATGATATATTCAGGTGAGGTGGGACCTTCCCGCAAGAGACTCCCCACCAACAAAGCCATACGAATTTACTTTTTCCCTTGCAGTTTATGTTTCATTAGAACTCACTGAATTGAAGAAATAATTGTGGTCCGTTTCATTAAATCGCAAAGACTGTGCTGTGCTGGTCATGTTGAGAGAATGGCAGAACATCGAATGCCAAAAACAATTTGTAGGGCCAGGATGGAAGGTAGAAGACGAGAGGGTAGGCCACGCAACCTATGGAAAGATGGAGTGGAGGATGATCTCCGGAGGATGGGAGTTATGGCATGGAGACGAAAGGCATGTGATCCTGATGTGTGGAGGGCTCTCGTGTGAGAGGCTGAAGGTCTCACCGAGCTGTAATGCCAGAAGAAGAGGAAGAATTGTAGAAATTTCAGAAAATAGATGAAGAAGATTTGTATGAATGAACTTTTAGTGGTTTAGGAGATGAGTATTGAATTACTGGTTAAAGAAGGACTTGACTGTACTGTTCTGTGCAGAACTCACTGAATTGTAGACATTTTAGAAAATACTGGAAGAAACTATGGACGGACTTGTAGTGATTTGGGGAAATGAGTTTTGAATTCAATAACTGGTAAAATTTTGATAATTTGAGGAAATTATTATTCTTGTGATTTGTATTTAATTATTGAGTGGTATTGCAATATATTCAAGTGCAGGTTATTCTATTTTGTTTTTAGAGAAATTTATTATGTTTCACATGGTTTCGAATAAAGGTTATACCTCATGCAGCTCATTCTGCCTTATGTACTTCCTTATGAGTATCTGGTTTTATAATAGAGCTTCATATTCCTGGTTCAATATTATTAACCAAGTAATGATGGTAAAATTCCCTTCTCAAATCTGGTTTTATTTAAAATCGAGCTCCATTTTATCTTTTTCCTTTAGTACTGCCCAACTGTAAAAAAGTGAAACATCGAGAGTGTGGATTATCTCACCTTCGGTATTTGTTAATTCAAACCACCCTTTATTTAAGATGGCGAAACATCATTATTACCTATTTCCGGCAAATGGGGTGAGGGGTGATGTGTGATCTTTGGGGTGTAACTAGGTGGTGTTTTTTTGTCTAGTACATGAATGATCTATACTGACATACCCACATATTTTTCATGGGTCAGGCTTGAATACTGGGCCAGTAAAGAAAATACAATTCAAAAATGAATTTTATTCAAACTGTGCCAAAATTATCTAAATCAAATATAAATTGGAATAACTAGTGGATCTACTTGATTGTGTTGGCTTCTCATTAGTTCTAATACCGTACTGCATTATTAGGTCTATATTTCATTCAATTCATGAAATTCTCAATTCATGAAATCCAAAATGGTTTTGTATGTTACAAGGCTTTAGCTAAATCAAATATAATGTAATGAAACAATTCATCATCAATGACGTCTTAGAAAATATAAATTCCTGAATTATCAATTCTTTATTACATTCCCATATAGCAATCAACTATTAATTTATTCAATTTCTTCGTTTTTATGATGATGGTGCTTTATATATAGATAATGAGTATTACATTGTTGTATTGTTCAGATTATTTAGTAATGTATTACGATTTAACTGTCAATTATTCATTAATAAATTGTATTTATTTGTTTCAGGTAATTCTTCATTCCGTTGTTACATTTCCAAGGATACCATGATCATACATCTGTGTGGTAAGCTGTCACAATATTGAAATAACATCCTCCCAGGTGGAATATCGCTGTCAGTACTATTTTCCTAAATGTTGATAATTTGAATGCCGATTCTGAGATAAAATCTCCTTATTGTCTCTTTTCTGTTTAGGGCTACTTGTAATATAAATAGAAATACAAATCTCAGTACCCTTCAAGTCTTGAAAATGGCATGAATGTCCGAAACATGTTGTGATAAAATAATTCAAAAAAGGGTACTGAGTTGTATTTCTATTTAAAACATCCTTAGTTAATTTTAATGATTTGCTTGGTAATAAGGATTACCAATAAGAAATTTATTCTAAAGTGAGAGAATTTGATAACAAAACTAATATTTTAAAGGTGAAAATTTGGTATTGGTACTTTAAACTTTTGAAAAATTGTATTTTAAATCTACTACCTACTTAGATGCTTCTAATCTAGTATATACTTGGATGCTTCCAAAATTACAGTTTCAAGAGTATTAAGAACCTCGAAATCAATATTCCTATACTAGATTGAACTACTGATATACAATTGCATAAGTCCGTGTTATTATTGAAGTGAAGAAGGTATAGGAAGTTTTTCATCGCTTGAAAAATGTGGCTACCATAAAGAATATAGGCGGACTGAAGTGAGGTCAAATGGGTGTGCCTCGGTTTTTTAGTTAATGCATTGTTGCAGTCATTGACCCAAGTTCAAATAATGTGGAGACCACTAAAAAGGCACGCACATCGCACTATATCACTTTGTGCATGAAACGTACAATTTTGACCTGGCGAAGATTTTCCGATATTTTTCTTGAAAGAAAGTTGCACTTGAATGCTGAATGGAATGATTTGAAGTTGCCTTGAAAATGTAGTTTTATTCAATATAGATATCTACCACATCACCTCTACAGTACAATAAATACTAGAATGTATTTTGGAAATAATGCCTTATCACTTGGACTCGAGTATACGGTAGAAAATAGTGATGATTATTATTAGTTTATTACTTTGTAATCTCTTTGTACAGTACTTTTCATGCTCTTCTTTTGTTGCCATTGGATATTTCATATTCAGCAGTAAAAGTAGAACAGTTGAATTTATAGTGTTTAGCACAACAATAACCGATTAAATATTCATATTCTGCTCGTATTAATTGCACATTAAATCGCTGTGAACTTATAATCAAATGGTGCACAAATTCTCCAATTTATGACAAAACAAGTCACTAATAAATCAAATCTCAGTTTCTATTAATCAACTTCCGTTGATACACAATAAATTAGTAAAAATCTGCAAATTATTATTATTTTTTTGAACTAGTGAATTATCTTTTAGAATCTAGAATAGATACTTAGTAATTATTAATAGGCTTGACTTCAAAGCTTGTTAGAATACCCTAAAATGATGAGCTTTTCTCACTGTCTTCTTTGATGATGTAATCTCATGATCTAATAGATTCGGGTTTTATGATTCAAAATTGTCTTTAATCAAATGAATTGGTCGATATCTAAATAGTACTTCATTGCTTCAAATTCCCAAATTTGCAATGTAACTCATATTTTTTATTTATTTTATTTATTTATTGTATAAAATACTATAATCATAATACAATTATGACATTGGAGGAAAAACTAGGCTAAGCCTGTACTATTTCTCTCCAAAAATTTTGATAAAATGTTAATGTTGTCCAAAAGATAAGGTTATATAGTCACACACTGCTTCGTCACTTGATTTTCGGTCCAGAAATGTGATTTAAAATTTTGAATTTTGAAGATTGATTTTATACTCTAAATGAATCACAATAAATTAAAAACTTTAGAAATATTGCACTTATTTAAAAAATTTGGATACAAAATAAAAAAAACCTACTCACTATTTGTTATTATCATAAATGGAATAGAACTACTGTACATTTATTTTTAGCATTGATTGTACTCTTCTAGTTGACAATTTCAATTTTTTATTTTATAGCTTATAAAATAAAATAAGTTATTTCTTATTTTTAAGATTAATTCAATATTAGTTTCAAAATTGTTTCCTAGGTTGAACAGTAGAATATAATTCAATATAGTAGAATAAATAGCTTAATATATCATATATTAATAATACTGCAGCCCAATAATTAAAATTTAAATAATTTTCCAATTTCAGCCAAATATTGGCTGGTTTCTAGAAACTTGTGTTCATGATATCGGAAATTTGGGTCAAGCTGTCAGTTGTTCAGCTGGAAGCTGGTTGCAAATGGCTTACATCCTAATTTGAATGGTTCCAATAGGAATCATGAGTGAGGCCTGAGACGTAGTATTATCTTGTTCGCGATGTCATTCTGTCGAACTATTTTCGTCAATGCAAGAACGCGGGCGGGCTTCGAACGCTCACACGCGCATACACAGTCACGTGCCGCTTCAACAATAATAATAAAATTGTACTTCATAGTTGCGTCTCCAGAATAAGCGCTGTGATATTGTCACGTAAGAAATTCCTGCCTCTCATGAAGAGTAATGTTTTTCTGAATTTGAAAAAATATTTATAAAGTCTATTGTGTCCAGTGGTGCTTTGCGGATTTAGGATAAAATTATAGTTTCAGTTTCAATGTTTCTCATCAGGGAACTTTGGACTATATATCGGCGAGATGGAACTACCCTTGGGTCTCCCCACCATTAAAAACCATACGCTAATAATACGCTTCTGTGATTTATTTAGAGTATTACGTCAACCTTCAAAATTCAAAATTTTCAAATAATTATTACTGGACCAAAAATCAAGTAACGAAGCAGTGTGTGATTACATAACCTTAACTTTTGGACAACATTAACATTTTATCAAAATTTTTGGAGAGAAATAGTTCAGGCTCAGCCTAGTTTTTCCTCCAATGTCATAACTACTGTATATTATGATTATAGTGTTTTATAAAATAAATGAAATGATAATATCTAGTTTCAGTATCCTCGTAGAACACATGTAGTTTACAGTGTATCAGAAGTAGTTTGATATAAGTAGAATGATATACGGTAGTATTCTTGTACAATATACTATACAGATCTATATAATATACTATAATTTACCTAATTTATTAAAGGAAAAAAATCCTTATTAGGGAGTCAAAGAACGCTTAAGAAACTCGATAAATTTATTTAAACCTCCGTTCTCGTTTAGAATAATTCTGAAGTTAAATAGGATTCTGTCTTCATTGCTGCTTTATTTGACCCTCAATCGGTGTGATATTAGAAAATTATTGTTGGAAGTTACAGTAGAAGATTGTTGAGAATATAGAAGTAGATTGTGATATAAGTGAATCGGAAGGGTTCTTTAAGACAAACGCAATCAGACGCCCGTCTGTTTGCATATGTCTGCTCACGTCTGCATGCAGACGTTTGATTTTTTCTCCGTCTGTTTTCATACGTTTGTCTTTTTGCTGCGTGTGTTCGCCTTTAGTCTTGCGAAAGGTCAGAGTATGTTCCACCTATTTTCCAGAATAATCCACTTGAAATCAGAATGGTAATTGATGATAAATAGAAAGTTCTTCAATATTTATTTATTTTCATCAATATAAAATATATACTATACTATTAATCTAGCAATTTCTGTTCAAATGTTTAGATGTTCAGATGTTTATATGTTTGTATTTCACCGGATCTCGAAAACGGCAATAACGATTCTCACGAAATTCAGAACATAGTAGGTTTATAATATAAGAATTCGATTGCACTAGGTCTCATCCCTGGGAAAACTCGCTGAAGGACATTAAAAGGATAATCATTATTCATCCTTGGAAAAACAGCTGATAATAATATTATTTTGTCTTCTGTTGATGATGGAAGTGAGTGAGCGAGTTCATGTGTGTGGGACTGTGTCAAAATTATGTTTCAGCTGTTGAACTTTTGTAATCATTCAATCAGGTAGTCTAATTAGTGCCGGTTGCAAAAAAACCGGGTTATTTTCAATCCTGATTAATTCCAGTAGATCCATCTTTTTGAAATGGTCTTTTCTGATTTGGTTCACGTGAAATTAATAAGGATTAAAAATTTCCCGGCTTTTGTGCAACCGGGCCTTTGTGAGGGAAATTTTTGCATTCCTCTGGGAAGTAATCTCAATTAAAACTGTGATTAGATAGAACATTTCTGAACTATGAATGTTATTATAATTTCTTCTTTCTTGATACATTTTTTATGCTTTTGTACTCCAGAGCAAAGCTCGGTCCCCGGTATTTGTGAATTATGTGAAATACATCAAATTGTGATCAATTTCTAATGTTAATCCTTCTTCAGAAGCCATCAAGATGTTCATCTACTATTATATCTTGTGAAAATTCCTGTGATGCTGTCCAATCTGCAATCAAATTCAACTCTCAATTCTCTTAAACGCGTCTACATCCTGTAGCGATTGCGATTCTGTGAAAACTCATTCATGACAAACTGTACCTTATCATGGTGGAGATGATTAGGACGTGATCTCGCCGTGAACTCGATTAGGAGGCGTTCTTGTATATCTCGCGTGACTTATGACAACGCCTTCATGTATGTGTTGAGCGTCTCTACTCGTTTGCTCTTGTTTGTAAAAGCAGTGCTAGCGTGACTAACGTAGAATAGCGTCGTGAATATAATAACGTGGCATTGCAGCTTTAGTGCTCTGCATGTAGTCAATAGATCAGCTCACCATAACGGCCGTCTGCTTTCTATTCATGTATGCTGCTACTGTGCTAGGTATGTGATGAAAAATTTACCATGTTGTATGAAATTTGCTATTTTCTTTCGAATAAGGTGGACAGTTGTTTGTTGTCATACGACATGAATGAAGGTTGGTTATGTGTAGAAGCTGTTGAACAAAATTTGAATTTTTTCTTTATAATAGGATGAGCATGTTGAACTGTTGTAGGTTTCTACTTACCTATTTTTAAACGTCGGTTGGTTATCTGTAAAAATTGTTGAACAGAATTCAATACTTGTTCTTAAATAAGCTGGGTTGGGTAACATTTCAAACAAAATTTGAATTTTCTCTTTATAATAGGATGAGTATGTTGGATTGTTGTTGGTTGTTACTGTTGTTACCTATTTGTAAACGACGGCTGGTTATCCGAAAAATTGTAATTGAACAGAATTATATATTTGTAGGTTAGTTATTTGTAAAAATTGTTGAACAAAATTTGAATTTTGTCTCCATATTAGGATGAGTTTTTGTTGGTTGTTAATTGCTGTTGTTACCTATTTGTAAACGACGGTTGGGTATCTGTAAAAGTTATTGTTGAACATAATTCAATATATTTTCTTGAGTAAACTGGGTTTGGTGACAGCTCTTAGTTGTTATTGGTTACAAATCAGTGGTTGGTTATCTTTACAATGCTTGCTTCACTCTCATTTCAAATAGGATACTTCCTCTATTGTTTCTCATACCATACAAAGGTATGAAACATTACAAAATGGAAAGAGACCGAGTCCCCCTACGAAGGTTATTTATATGTGAATAAGAGGGGATTTGAGAAGGCTGGTTAAATCTCAAATGTGAACCTATTCTTGTCTGTGGCTGATTTAAGAATTGTTGTTCGATTCTTCCTCATTCAATTGTTTCCGTTCGAATTCATTGATTGATTGATTTGCTGCCTTTATTAAAAACCTAGGAGGTTGAAGTTAGGGCGCAGCCGGCCCTCTCTCACACTCAACCCTCCAAGGTCGCACTTAGGGTCTGCATTTTACCTCTTAATTGAGTTAAATAGCCTAAATAAATGTGTTAATCTACAAACAGCTCTATACTCCGCATTACATAATCTGTACCCTGGGCTCTCACCCATTAGTATTGAAATTGGTATGCCTACTAGCGGGAGAAAAACAAGGGTAGAAGTTAACATTAATTATACTTATAAAAGAATATATCCAAACAAAAAGAAAAAATACTTATAAAAATAAAATACTTATAAAAGAATATCTAAACAAAACACTTATTCCGTTTTGCAATCATCAATGAATGATTCAGTGTAAATATAAATATTGACATAACCTCAATATTTGGACAATTTATGCCATAAAATTGAGAAATATAAGACGTCTTAAGACAATTTCATGTTTCTTCTTCTCTAACATTTGTTTGTTTTTATTTCTTTCCTTCTTCTAACAAATAAATAATCATTTTCCGTAGGCTTTCACCCACACTATAATCAGATAACTAGGGAGAGAAATCCGGGGTAGAGAGGTTTTGTGGTGCAGAGTATTCGTGATCTCCATTGTATTAGAGCTTGAAAATGTTAATACTGTAAGGTTCGTTTGCACAGTCAAAGCTTAAATGAAATTAAATCAGCTGGTGGCTTTAACTCGAAATGAGCCACATTATAACAAACGAGACTTGATACGGATTTAATCCAGTTTAAAATGAAATTTAGTTTAAACTGTGACTATGCAAACGGCACTAAAGAGAACAATTTTTCATTTTCTCGCTTTTCCAACTTTTGATCTGGAGGTTGAAGCTCGAGCGGGAAATTCATAGTAGATAGAGAATTTTCAGTACACAGGAAAGAGGGGTTTGCTGACCTTATTTATTCTTGACTTTTTCAACAATGAATTGAATTCTTGATAATTTTCTTTCTGAAATAATTTACCCGGAGTGATTCTATTCATTGTAAACATCATACAAATGTCAAATGCACGAGCTTGTTTGTTAGGGGTCCCAAACGATTATACGGCAGATTGCAAGTGACGTTGAAATTGGCGTAAAAAGAGAGAAAAGACAGCCACCTAGTCCAATTTGCATGCTGCATCTGTGAACGCAAAACCGTGAAATTAAGTGGGTGAGGGTCGCGGCTATTTAAAAATGTTCACAGCCAAGATCATCCAATGCAAGAAAAAGAAGGATACACCTGACTTTGTGAACTTTGAACCCAACTGCACGAGTTCATTAGACTGACGCAGTTAGCGATAACAGTTGGAGTATTTTTAGAAACTGAACATCCGATATCAGGTGCGAAATGGGTGAAGGTATCGTTTTTGAACATTGTCCATGGGTGTGCTGCATGTTTTCCTTTGACTTATTCATAAGTGCGTCCCTAGAGGTTGCAGCTTCCTGTTGCTTTTCATTGTGTAAGGAAAACTTTTTGTTGTTAGAACTCGGAAAATATTATCTGTGGACAAATTCGTGTCACATTAGCTATGTAGAGTTTCTCCTTCAGTCTACTGTTGATTGTCTGAGGTAGAATGTTGGTGAAAAGGGCATGCTTTTCCAAGGATTTATATTTAACTAGCAGGAAACCCGTGCTCCGCAAGGGTCTATTTGAAAACTTGACATAATGAAGTCTTGAAGAATTGTAAATAGGCCTATAACCATCCTCGGTTAATAAAGAATGTAAATGCAAAATTTCAAGTTAATCAGTCCAGTAGTTCAGACATAAATTTCCTATCAAACGTAATTCCTATACACACATACGCGTCAAACATAATTTTCCTATCCCGTAAGTGTAGCCTATATACCATTTCTTTCTTTTATTATAGTACGGACTTATTGTATGAGGTAGAACGTAGAATGTTATTGAAAAGGGCATGCTTTTTATAAGATTCCGATTCAATATGTCCAAACGTTATTGTTTCATGTTAATATAATCAAAATTATAATATTTACAAATAATTTATTATAATTTCTATTTCTCACACGAAGTCTTACATTTCGATAAAAAGGATATGCTTTTTCAAGGATGTGCATTCAATATTGTCAAACTTCATCGTTTTATGTTGATGCAATCGCAATGATAACATTTACAAATAATTATACATTTTATTCCCCCACAAGAAGTATTATTTTTCAAAATCAAATCTAATCAAATTTTATTCACTCGAAATTCATACAAAATATTAACAAAAGTATAACACGACAAGTTACAAGAGAACAAGATACTACTCACAAATAGTACAGTATGTTACTGGACTTTGTCCGCGAATAGGAGTCAGATCCAAAGTGTTTTATTATTTAATTTATAACTTGATATAGTTTAAGTAGGAGAAGTAGTTGGGAAGAAAAAAGATTCAGAAATTTAAGTATGATGATTTAATGAAGATGATTGAGTGCAAGCTCGCACATACATAACAAAACAATGATTTTTTGTATCATTTATCATTATAAATTATAAATTTCACCCATTTGTAGAAAAAGAGCGATAAGTGCCTATCAATCTACTGAGAAATAATATAATTAAAATATCAATCAATTGCATAGTGTACTAAAAATAAAAGAGCATAAATGGAAATATTACAATAGATTGAGAATAATTCAACAGAAAGACAGTTATTAAGTGACATCATGATGACAAAAAACGTATTACACAGCAAAAGAATTGCGTTCAATGCCAATTGCAAGGAAATGCCAATAAATATTAAAAATCTTTTAACAATATTACATTGGATAAAAATTAGGTAACTTATACCTCAGAATAAATTACAATATATATCATTTTTCAATATTTCTCCAGTCTTGATATATTTCTTCTCCTGTAAAGTATACAGTAGGGGTCATGAAGTGATTGTTCAGGGATCATGAACAACAAATAATGCACATTAATATTGCTTAATGTAATTTTTGCTCTTTTTATTTGATTTACCTTATATCAACCACTATCAGTAGTGTTTTACATCTCTGTGGATACTTGATTTCGTTAATATATTTCGGTGAATAAGTAGAAATTGAAATATAAATCTGTGGGAATGCAGGAGGCAATGACTTATAAACATTTCAAAGAGCTGTCTGCAGACAAACAATCTCATGTATTGAGTCGAGACCAAAATACTCGGCTAGGTATGGAAATATCTGTGCTGGAGATGTCTCTTGTGGCTGGTCCTAAATATAGCTGCCTCCTGCCCTTTTTATTATCCTCGACAGTTTTGTCTGACCCCTACTTCCTGTCTTACAATCTCCTACTTTGAGATCTCTCTCATGGATTGAGTTTTTACTCTAGATTGGATCTGATTGGAAATTATCATGAGTAGTTTATGTTGTTGATATCTGATTGGATAGGAGTGTATTAGTACTTTATGTTGTCAGCACCTGTTGGGAAATTATGATCAATACTTTATGCCGTCGATATCTTAGTTGGGAAATTATTAATGGTCCAGTTATTCGTCGCTTAGATGACAAGTCTTCTCTCAAAGGCTAGTAGGAGTGACGTTGGGACCAAACACTGTGCATTCTTCACCCATAATAGTGTGACATCTCTTCCAACTTATGTAATTTTCCATGACTGAATATAATTTACCGCTGCTCATATTAAAATTTATGTATTTTAATGCTTTACTAGGAAAATCTCCTCATTTGTTACTCTCTTGTTCTTTTTCATTTGCTTAGTTGTTTTTCACCTTTTTTTGTTTGTATTTTCCTTAGGCTCACGATCAGACGAAAGTCTTGTGAGCCATTTGATTCCTTTTTTATATTTTTATGATGTATATACATTATTTTGTGTTTTTTTTTCAATTGTTGTAAAAGTGAAATAGAATCAATAAATATTAGTATTATTACTATTAGAAGCTTAAGAACAATTTTAAATCAGAATAACTCTGTTCATGAGCCTAATTTTTCATCCCAAGATCATTCAAGCTGAGAAATTGTTGAATGAATATGAATTTTTCAATTTTTGTTAATAATAATAGTTTTAAAATACATTAATAAATTATCATTTACTCTAATTTTACTCAACACATTTGCTCTAATTACATTGAATAGCCTACATTTATATAACAGAAAGTTAGTTATTCTATTAACAACACTTCGTTCTTTTATTCTGTGATTGTTTCCCAGTAGTTTCCAATTGCATTACTGAATAATATTCTGTTTTCTTGATTTCTTTGTCTCTGTTATCTTATTATAGTTTCAACAAAATATTTTTTTCTGATTGTCATATTCTAGCATCAATGCTTGATTCACTGATGTTTGAATATGCATAATTATGCGATATAGCGTAGCGGTAATGAGTGAAAAGTTATAAGTGACTTAACCTTATCTCGAACTCATATTAATCAAAATTTGGGAGAGGGATATTAAAGGGTTCGCCCGTTTTCCTCTTTTCAATATAATTTTTATGATAATTAATTTTGTACAAATGGATAAATTAATGAATGAATAGATTGTCAGTCAATGTGTAGGTTATATTCTCTGATAACTAAAGATCAAAATATGTTATTTGAAGAAATGAATGAGTATAGATAAATTGTAAGTCAATGTGTAGGTTATATTATTCAATACCGAAAGATCAAAATATGTTTTTTAAGAAGATACTGGGGGTCAATGTCCACAATCGTGTTTTTCCACTTTCAGGCAAATTGGCTCCAAGAAGATGAATAGAGTTGGAAGATAGACCCACTCAGACCGATGCATTTCGAATTGAATTAGTTAAATTCGGATCCAGAGAAGCGGTGGATTTTGGAATATAACTAGAATCCAGAGAAGCTGTTGTATTTTGGAATATAACTAGGATTTTTGGTTGTGATTTATTGCAATTTGTGTTTAGAACGAAAGTTATTTTGTGAGCTGGCTAGAGAAGTGGGAGAGACACGGGCTTTGAAATTCCACTAGCCAGAAGTGAGCATTCCTATAGTCCAGGCTCGTCTAGGAAGTAATAAATCGAGTACACAAACCTTGAGCTTTTGAAAGCGCTTTTGACGTTGTGTGTGTAAATATTGAGGACGCAGCGGCAGCATTCATCTCGCATTTTACCTATTGCCTATTGGATCTAACAATAGTGAACTGGGAAACGGGTTGAAAGCATCTCACAACGTAGTTAACCAGGAAACGAACTAATGGAGTTTTAGTTTGGCTTTCAGTCAGGAACTGTAGTTTTATTTATTTATTTATTGTCATTACAGATCATAATTATAATAAATATAATATGATTGGGAGAAGACAACAGGCATAGCCCAAAACTGTTTTCTCCCAAATTTTTACAAATAAAAGTTTCAAAAAAGAATAAGGTTAAGATTTCACTTTCACTTCAAAAAGTCCAATTTCCACTTCAAAACTAAAGACTAAACTAAAAATTTTGATATTTAAAAACTGATTAAAAACAAAAATATTTCACTCAAATCTAGTTTTGTAGTATAAATCAATCAAATCAAATCAAAGTATAGTTTTACCTTATGGAGCGGTTTTGTCTTGTTTGTTAATGATAAATTATCATTCACTTTACATTGAGGATGAAATCGATAGTATTATGTTCCATCATAGAGAAACAATAGCTTGAGTAGATATCCCATGGTAAAGAGCGTTTATGTCGTAACTTTTACTGTTATCTCAAGTCGATTACCATCGATTATTATAGATTTTTACTGTTTTGGCCGGGTGATAGTGTTTAAACGGCACAATATGAGAGACTACCAACGTCACACACCTTTTTGGGAAAGAAATACGTGGACTATCGGCTTGAGATAACAGTAAAAGTTGTGACATAAACGCCCTATACCATGGGATATCTACTCAAGCTATTTTTTCTCTATGGTTTCATACGTTAGTAGTCTATGAATTTTATTCCTTAGATTTTCTTTAGTTCAATTCCTATGTTCTGAGGGAAAGATACCCTATGGTCTAATAAATAAGATTGATTTTAGCCAAGGAGACTACTCGATCAGCGACTTGTTTAGAAGAAATTAAGAAGTTATGTGAATCATTAACATTCAACTTTGTAGATGCTCACATACTATAGGGAGATTCATTTTAAACTGTCCGCATCCTTATAAATTAATAACATCAATGGTTCCCATTTTTTTCTATCATTCAACCAATGTGTTGACAGTTTCAAGTCTATCTCACTGTAGATGAGTTTTTTTTGTGCGATATCTCAGCTGTCTATCTATTTATTTAAAAAAAAAATAATACATACATGTATGGGAACAACAGGCATTATAGCCCAAAACTGTTCCCGATTCAACATCACAAAGTTCTTCATAATTATCAAGAAAAAAAAGTTGATGAAAAATTGAAAATGATTAAAAATGAGAAATAAACCAATAGGAAATATTAAGTATATTAATAAAAATAAGTTATAATTTAACAAATAAGACAGAATATGATTTATGAATATGAAAGTACAATAAAACAGAATTTCGTTCCAATTCAAAGAAACTGTTAAGATAAGAGAAAAAAAATACCAATGAGAAAAAATCATAATATGTTATACTATATATGTTGTAACAATTAAAAACTAGCATCAAGAGACAGGCCAAACAACTGTTGCGTCACCGACCACATAGGCACCAACCCTACTTCGACACGCGCGCACAATCGAATCAAACGACCCACCAAATATATCCAGACCAATACAGCTCACATAGAATTATAGGCGCTGCATCCTTTTAATTGGTTCATAATAACTGTAGTCCGTTCTGCAGAAGGCAATTGTAAATGTATTGCAAGATCTAGCTGTCAATCGCGGAACATGGAAATTAATCAATGATAAAAGGGAAGGGCTGTCCACTGCACCTTTCACTAGCTTACATAGAAAAGTAATGCCATGCATATCCCTTCTAGAAGCCAGCGAATGTAATTGAAATTGTCTATATTTCACTGGACTTCGAATTTCTTTAATAATAAAAAATACTTTCGTTTAGTTGGTTAGCTTTGAAAAAGTGATGCACAATAATAATGGTTTTAATCCAAGCTCTATCAGTTTTCCAATCCTTGTTCTTTTCTGGTGAAAGAAGATAGGAGAACGATTTATTTGTTCTCTCTGCCAATCTGTAGTATTGTCACGTATCTGAATGTCTTTCATGGGATCCTAATAAGGATAATCTGTGATCGTACTTACAGTTCATTCAGATCATTGATCTACAATTTATGGAGAGTGATGAAGTGTAGAATTGGTGTGGTGTATTGCTGGAGATTTCATTGCAGCCTTGCTCGATTGCTATAAGAATGGGACTTGTTCTTGGTTAATTGTTCTATTTTGTTCCTAACACCACCAACTTCTATTACAGTTGCTTGACACCTTTCTTGTGTCATACCATATCAGTGGGACTGTTTCGATTTAGGACTCCTGCTTATTAGTTCAAGATAATAGTGGCCCTTTGAACCATTCATACGAAACACAGTTTATTCTCTTTTAATAGAAACTACGGACCGCTTTCATATTCATAAAATAGACGAGGATAAAACAAATTAATTGTTTGGGTTTATAGCATGAATCAAATAATTAACAATCTTATGTGAGAATTTTGTATGACATCACTGAAACAAATGAGAAACGTTTTAAGAATTCAAGTCAAGGAAGAATATGTCTTGGTATATAAATTCCAAATAGCTATTTTAATTAGGAATAGTTATATTCCTAATTGTAGCAAATACCAAAAATAATAGATGATATTCCCTATAACTATGCATTCCATATTTTCAAGTATTATTTGATCCAAACCGGCCAGTATAGCCGAGACGACTATAAGGCGTTGTACCCTTTAGTCTGCTTTAACGATCATTTTCACCGGTATCAGCTATATTTTTCAGAAGGCAGTGGCAAGGCAGAGAATCGACAACGGTGTTCTCCAATCTCTATCCACTGCCATTATAACGTGGACCTCACTATAGTGTAATCAAGATAAAACTGTCAGAATTCCTTGTAAATAGCGCAAATGCTTTTCATTCAGACAGCACTGCCAGTTCAAATTTAATCTGTAATAGTGAGATAGTCTAAATGCTTATATACATTATTAAGTAGCTCTTAACACCATAGTACCATTAAAACCTTGGTATCCTTAACACCACAGCACCCATAGATCTTACAAATAAGATATTAAGTAGCTCTTAACACCATAGTACCCATAGATCCTACAAATAAGAAATTAAGTAGCTTTTAACACCATAGAACCCATAGATCTTACAAATAAGAAATTAAGTATCCCTGAATATGTACGCTTTCAGCCTATATACATGTTTGTGCTATAGGTGAAGCTTGTCTCGTTTGGGCAGTCAGTGGCCGCTAAAGCCGTTTCTTATCTTTGATGTCATCGCTATTAACGTAGACAGCGGTGCATCCAGCTGACCCAAACCCCCCTGTACCCCCTCTTTAGCCCCCCCTTAAACCCGACCTCATGGACCATCATTCAGATGATGCCGGCCAGGATAGACGCTATGGAAACTAAGCTCTTCCACTCTCTCCTTTGCTCTATCAAGTAGTGTTTCTCTCTTTTTTGGCTGCGTATCGTTTGAACTTGAGGCGCTATCTGGCACTGAATCAAAGCACTAAATAGACTGCCGCTACTCCTCATGTCATTGGTATTTTCAAGTGTTGTACTTAAATCTGTGTCGGGATTGCAATGTTGTCCTGTTTTTAATCCACCTTTACGATTGGTTGAATCGAGTAGGCTACTCAGGGTTAAAGACTATAAGATCATTTGATTGCTATTTTGTTGCATAGAACTTGAATATCAATCAATTGGGATATGCAATCTTAAATTCCCTAAATCCATCTTTATGATTAGATTAAATTGCGTTAGGTTCGATGTACAGATTTAGAGTCAATCCATATTGCTGAAACGCAACTTTATCCTTCTCATTAATTACAAAACGATTGGTCTACCACGCTCTTTGTCTCAAGCTCTTCTCACTCTTGAATACTATGATAACTGGATCATCTTATATAGTATCAGAGAGGAGTTAGTAATTTTCCCTTATCTTCCCTTATCTCTGATAGTACAAACTATACCCTGCAGTTGATGAGTAACTAACGAACTGGAGGGAATAAGTGGTGTACGAAGTGGAGGAAGAGGGTATTTTTTGGTTGGTAATTTCTTGTTAGATGTGTCCTAGTGATAATTTGAGTATAACTATCATCTGTTAGATTTTCATTGCTGATTTGAGGTTCATTTTTACTTTCCTTGCCCTATTACCATAGGTAAGGAAAGTATTGCTTTCCGAAGAAAAATTAAGGTAACCCAATTTCTATACGTTTTAAGATCCCCTGAGTCCAAAAAAGTGGTTTTTGGGTATTGGTGTGTGTGTGTGTGTGTGTGTGTGTGTGGTGTGTGTGTGTGTGTGTGTGTATGTGCGTCTGTGTACACGATATCTCATCTCCTAATTAACGGAATGACTTGAAATTTGGAACTTAAGGTCCTTACACTATAAGGATCCGACACGAACAATTCCGATCAAATGCGATTCAAGATGGCGGCTAAAATGGCGAAAATGTTGTCAAAAACAGGGTTTTTCGTGGTTTGTCTTGAAAATGGCTCCAACGATTTTGATCTAATTTATACCTCGAATAGTCATCGATAAGCTATATCAACTGCCACAAGTCCCATATCTGTAAAAATTTCAGGAGCTCCGCCCCATCTATGCAAAGTTTGATTTTAGATTTCCAATTATCAGGTCTCAGATATAATTTAAATGAAAAATTTCGAGTGGAAAAGATTGAGCATGGAAATCTCTTCAATTAATGTCCAGTAACATTTTCACCTAAAATTGAAAATAAGTTTGAAATTTGAGAAAATGTAATTTATTCAATTGCAAACTGTTGGCAACTGTTGATTCTATTAAATTATCCACTATGAAGAGATAGCAGATCTCGTGTGTTTCCAGCGTTATTGACCTGTCACCAGCTGGCTCAGATCTTTGACTTGAGATGCGCGTTTACACTAGCGTCAGGTGATCAATTTTCATAACGGCAAGGAAAGTTGTGTGAGTGCGCCACACCAGATTTTTGTTCTTCATACATTATCAGTTTATTATGCATACAATCAGAAATTTATCCAATCATTGTTTTCCCAAGGTTCTTCCAAGATTCATTCTAGATTCACAACATTGCAAGATGAAGATTATACTTGCACAACACATCTACTGATTGTGTAGGTTCCTATTTTCAGAAATAATTATCAATTTACAACAATTCTTATGAAGATAGAGATTGTTTTCTTCCACCCTTGTTGTCCTGTACAATGTTTGAATAATAACTTTTTTAATGAGTTATTGCCTACAAATCCCCTGATACATTTATGTTCAAATTTAAGGATTTTTTGATATAGTGGTCATTCTAATGTAAACTTGTACCAATTTTTGAAAGCAGTATCAGACCATTAACCAACCTCATAAAATACCCCATTACCAACTTGAATGAATTATTTATGAACTACTATAAATTCATTGAATTAAAATGAACGTTATATGAACTTAAACGATCATATTCACTTCAAGGTAACTATTTATTTATTTTATTTTATTTTATTTCACAGTTACAGAAAATTTATGAACAAAACAGCCTGTGTGCAGGAATGAGTTGCAACATTACTTAACTGTACAAAACAAAAATAAATCTTATAGTACATGATATTTGATACTTAAGTAGCTGTTCAAAAATGCATGATTCTTAAATAAAACTAGAAATGAAAATAATCATTGTGATTTAATATGTAATTAAAAGCGAATCAAGAATGACAACGAGGAAGATAAATTGTATGAAAAAGTAGAAAGATGATTGAAGGAAGTGTAAGGTGTTTATTATGGTGAGGATGATGAATATGGAAGAGAGGTTGAAGAAGGGATGGGAGGGACTGAGAAAAGCTGTCAAGCAAAGAAAGAAGAAGCATTTACCGGTAATGTTTACAACCCAAGGAGAGGTGAAGCAAAAAAAATAGTTTAAACAAATGAATATTGAACACGATAAAAAAAATCTGGTGTGGTACACTCACACAACTTTCCTTGCTCATTAAACTGGGAGCCTCATTCTTAAACGACAATAATTTAGAGAAATAACATAATGACGATTGGCGGCAACATAATTATTTGAAACTACGATCAGACTACTGTATATGTGTGTATATAATAGTTTTCAGAGTACTTTTTCCTTTGTGTAAATTGTGAAATCCGATGATTTTTTAAAAATCGTCAAAACAGCTGTTCTACAGATGAAATATCTCGACTATGTGTTATTTTTATAGACTGCTCTACCTACCTACCACATGCACGAGAAGGAGGTTACAAAGTCCATTTCTGAAGGATGGGGTGAACCCCCCTATTAGTTTCCCAGAAAGGAGACTCATGCCAGTTGATGGAGCTGATAAATAACTATACAGAGTATGAATTTTAAATAAATCAGTCGAGTAAATTTTGAGAAAATCGTGAAAAACGTGGTTTTTCAGTAATTATTCGCCATTTTTCTCGAGAATATTACGCAGCTCCTGCAATTTTCATAGAAATGAGGCTCATGTCAGTTGATAGGGCTTATAAATAGCTATCCATGGTATAAATTTGAAGAAAATCATTAGAGCCGTTTTCGAGAAAACCGTGAAAAACATGGTTTTTTAGTGATTATCCGCCATTTTTCTCAATAATATTACGGAGCTCCTGGAATTTTTCCAGAAATGAGACTCATGTCAGTTGATAGGGCTTATAAATAGCTATCCATGGTATAAATTTGGAGAAAATCGTTAGAGCCGTTTTCGAGAAAACCGTGAAAAACATGGTTTTTTAGTGATTATCCGTCATTTTTCTCAATAATATTACGGAGCTCCTGGAATTTTTCCAGAAATGAGACTCATGTCAGTTGATAGGGCTTATAAATAGCTATTCATGGTATAAATTTGAAGAAAATCGTTAGAGCCATTTTCGAGAAAAACGTGAAAAACATGGTTTTTTAGTAATTATCCGCCATTTTTTCCGCCATCTTGAATTGAATTTTATTGAATTTCTTATTGTCGGGTCCCCATGGTATAAGGACCTCAAGTTTAAAATTTCAAGTCAATCGGTTAATTAGGAATGGAGTTATCGTGTTCACAGACATACACACATACACACACACACATACACACACACAGACCAATACCCAAAAATCATGTTTTTGGGCTCAGGGGACCTTGAAACGTATAGAAAACTTGAAATTGGGGTACCTTAATTTTTTTTGGAAAGCAATACTTTCCTTACCTATGGTAATAGGGCCAGGAAAGTAAAAATAAATGAGAAAATGCAAGCATAAGAGCAATATAGTAGGCAACTGTTTACTCCAATCCCTTTTTTACTCTAATCCTTCAAACACTTTCTACTGAAGATCTTCCATTGTTTTCAGTGAGTGTGCGTAGCCTCTCTTTTTGGCGAATGTTGCCAACTTTTAAATGCTATTCATTCACGTGACCTGCTCAATACAATTCTTATTCAAAATGAGCGATTGCGGCATATTGGTGTGTAAGTGTGGTGGTTTACTTGGTTTAATTGCCGGCTAGCGTCTCGGCACGCGCTAGTTGATGGCGCCGCCGCTGAGAGCGCTAGTATCGCCAACCCCATTCTAAGCACATGTCTGCTGCTGCTGCGTCTAACTTGGAAATAGAGGTTATCCGCAGTCCTAGTGAACTGTGCCCGTTGAGAGGGTGGTGGTGTGGTGAAAGTGTGCTACGATAGTTTTCCGTCCCAAAAGTCGTGTGTTTTTCCGATCGACCTTTGATTTCCCGCTGACTTTTCCGCCGGGCGCCGCTTTTCATCGATCGTTGAACCAATTTTCCCGGTACTTTCCCTGTTCTGACCTTCGTTACTTTAATTGTGCTTCTCAAACTACGTCTGTAAACCGAAATGTTGATTGTATCCAAATTAGTGGAGTGGAGTGGTTTGCAGTTGCGAATATCACTGGAGGAAAATCTTTGAATCCAAACACTCTCTTGGAATAACTTGGAATCCAAACACTCCCTTGGAATTCATAACAATATTAATAAGTAATGAAGCACTCCACTTCTTTACGCAATATGTCCACCTTCATTTAATGAAGACAGTAGGTACCCTTATGAAATGGAATGCAAGTTTTTAAAGGGAAAATAAACTGAAATATCAACCCTATTAGTTTGTGAAGTAGGTATCAAACTTATTACTTTGTAAAGCATTCCACTCGAATAAAAATTCATTTTTAGAAAACTTATGAAACTATATTATCTAGCTGCCTATTTCATAGATGTTGTCCTTCATTAGCTATGAAAATAATTTAAACTAGTGCTCCAGATCAGACTAACCAAGGAATTAACCGACTCAGCTGTCATCATACATAACTTTATCAATATACATGATCTTAATGGATAGATATGAATACAATTCCATCTGCAATCGGGTTAGAAAACATTAGACTTCTAATGAAGGAGACATTAGACTTCTAATGCTGTAGACTTCTTCAATTCAGTGTTGGTGAACAAATGTAAAATAATTTTGTTGATTGAAATTTTAGCAATTAGCATCCAGTTTTCCCTCTCACAACCAGTTTAGATGTTCATCATCACTTCATATGGGATTATGTTGTAATAATTTGTAGAAAATACTGGAGATGGGTTCAATCTTCATTGATGAAAATGTTCAAACTATTTCCAAATGAGTTTGGCTGTTATATTGAGACTCATTAGTTTGCAGTAGCTAATGTATATGAGAGCTCAGTATAAATTTGAATTCAAATTAAAGAAGTTGATAATGCTTTCAACATTGAAAATACGTAACATGAAATCAAGTTTGGTCAAGAATTTTGTCATTAAATGTTCATGCAGAATCGATTGATTTCAAATGCTCATCTAATTTTTTTGGTGAAGTGGGCTCTAAACGTTTGAGGGTAAAGTGTCGGCTGCACCCTAACTTCGCTCTCCTAGAATTAAAATGGAGGCAGAAATTTAATTCCAATTTTAAACCAATTGCATAAAATTGATTGATTAATCAGATCTTATTCAGAGTACCCATGAGTTTGAACTATTTTAAATAGACTTTGTTGATAGGATTATTACAACAGTTCAGTTTTCTAAATAATATTTTTTCAAGTTCCTAGCTTATGAAATGAGTTTCTAGTATAATTTTATTCAAGCATATAAATATACGACACTCCAAATCAACTGAAATGGTCAAATAAATGATTCATCTAACCAAATACATCAATTACCAATGAGAGATTACTGTAATAAAATGAGAGTAATAGAATCAGATATGAAAGTATTTCTTTAGTCATAAGTACAATCCTAGAAACAGTTGAATCTATTCAACCCTATGACGCAATGCCCCGTGCTTGAGATCGATGCCACATTGACCTAGGTAGCTCTTTCTCTCTCCTACTCTTCCTCTCTCCCTTATTCACTCTCCATTGAATTGATTCTTTCTGCTTTTCTCTCAATAGAAGTGACTCCTTCCGTGACGTTTCAGTTTGCAACTTGTTTTGTGTGTGCGTGAGAACTTTCCGTCGGAAAATTGCGACTTGACTTTCCCGACGACCATTGATTCCAAGTTTTCCTCGGGAAATTGAGATTTGACTTCGCCGACGACCATTGATTTGAAGTTTTCCTTTCGAAAGTTTAGACTTCCTAGAACTAGATGATTATTGTTTTGGAGTTTTCTCGGAAAATTGAGAATTGATTTTCCTGACGACGACGAGAGATTTTCCGAACGATTTCCATCGATTAGTGCGACAGGTCCAGCGACCATGTGGTGTTGTCGCCGGCTCAATCCTGCCGACTCTGTTACCATTACTTCCTTGCTTTCAGGTTAGAAACACAATATTTCAAGCTGTTATTTACTATTGTCAGAGAACAGAATTACTGTTTCATTAATTTAAAATGTATTGTTTATCTGTATGAACATCTTATTCTGTATAATGCAGATAATATTACAGTTTTTAATTGGTAGGTGAAATCCTTGAAAATATAATGCGGAAACTCCAAATTTTAGGTAGAAATTTCATCGAAAAAATTATGATAGAATCTGCTTATTCCCCATAAAAGCTTTCAAATATGTTCTATCGAAATTTATCTTCAATTGACTTTCAATTTTGGCCAATATCAGCTATTCAATCTTATGAATCTTAAGACAAAAATAAAAAAAAAATTAATGTGAGGAATATAACCCTACTTTGAACAATTTGAATGAACTACATTTAGGAAGAAAATAAGTTTTGGACTATTGGCTGTTTTTTCTTGAATAAGTAAAGTGATTATATTTACCAGTATAATCATGTTTCAACTAGAGACACTAACGCTGCGTTTACACCAGAGCTATTAACAAGATGTTTATTTTTCCGTCCTTATAGATTCTATTAGATTGAACATAACTTACCATACACATGATGTGCATATGTGTTTGTCAAGCTCCGTTTAATCTAATAGAATTTATAAGGACGGAAAAATGAACATTTTGTTAATAACTTTGGTGTAAAGTACAACGCAGCTTAACTGGAAAACAATTCCCACAAAATTTTATATTTAGCTGCAATAATTTTAGACACTTTCAACAACGGATCTCACAACCTTATGAAAGAGAGATTCCTAGATTGAGAATAATTCTCTCAGTATTTTCTTTTGAGTTGGCTGAGGATCAGTTTTACTTCGTAGTTTGTTTTTCACCTAATGCCTCTGTTGTTTGTCCTTGAAACCATTTCTCCCAAACTTTTAGGACAATTTGGAAGTCTCTTCTTCCCTTTCTAGAGTCATAACAAGGAAAACAATTCGCAAAATAATAATGTACTTCTAACGAACAGGATTTTCCAGGACTCGAGAATATCTTATACTAGCAGTCAGGCTCGCTTCGCTCGCCATATCCGTCTAGCCAGGGGGCGGAGCCCCCTGGACCCCTGACTGGATTGTCCAAGAATGAGATCAGCAGGCTTGCTTCGCTCGCATGCATTTTTCATTTGAGCATTTTTATCATATGTTAGGACGATCCAGTCGAGGGTCCAGACTAAACGTCTGGCTAAACGGATATGGCGAGTGAAGCGAGCCTGACGGCTAGTAATATATTATTCCCAGGAATAGCTCTGATTGAAGTAGCAGTGCCCATCAATTTTTCCGCGATAAATGCATTTCAATCTTCAACTTGGTGCCAACCTAACAAAGTCAACTCAACTTAATGCCAACCTGACAAAATTATTAATTTAGTTACCAGTTAACAACTGTTTCGAAGAGGTACTCTCTAGATTATAGTTCTATATTAACATATGCTATGGACATTTTTCAATTATAATTAAGAGAATAAGAAGAATATACATGCTAAAAGACGAACTTTAAACCATTAAAAACCACCCTTAGAGTTGAAATATTGCCAAAAGATTTCATAGTGCGCTTCTAAAGGGCCAACTGAACATACCTACCAAATTCGAACGTTTTTGGTCCGGTAGATTTTTAGTTCTGCGAGTGAGTGAGTCAGTCAGTCAGTGAGTGAGTCCCATTTTGCTCATATATATATATATATATATATATATATATATATATATATATATATATATAATATATATATATATATTATATATATATATATATATATATATACATGTCAACAGTACATGTTGCATGACAAATAATTTGTTTTGAAATAACAATATGAAATATAAGTACTCATATTGCTTGTTTTGAAATAAATTGGAAAGGTAAACGATGTTTTCTTCTGAATCCAAGTGAAGAGTGTTGACAGCCAGGGTTTACAGTGTACATGAATGTCTGGATGATTTCGGTTTGAATGTGATAGTCTGGTCGGAAAATGGATTTGGTGTCTATAGGCACTGGCATGGCTTCCTGCATTCCTTTATTATTTTGAGTCGGTTGGCGTCTCAAGTGCAATGAAAGGAGAGGAAAGAGGTGGAGGTGCTCACTCCTTCCAATCCAATCCAATCTGTCCGTACGTGACCATACACGTCCTGCCAGGCCAGTCTACGTTCTATTATTGTAGCTCTATTTTTGCTGGACGTACTTTTATTCCTTTTCCATGTTCTGCCAGTAACTTTGCTCCTCATTTTGGTCGTTCTATTTTTCTCCTATTCTTCTCTTCATCTTCTTATAGTTCTCCTGTTTACATTATTTCCTTCTTTCGCTTTTCCTTCTCCAGTTTTCATCATTTTCTTGACTTTTCTTAACTTCCGTTCCTTTCCTTCTCCAGTCTTCATCATTCATCCAGTATTCATAATCTTCCACTTTACTTTCTACTTTTCTTACTCTGTTCGTTGACTTAATTACTTTGATAAAATTTCATCCATATTCATCTGCCGTAGTTTTTCCACTCTTCCTTTTTCCATCCTACACTCTGTTCCATAGTTTCCTCCTTCTCTTCTACTCCTTTTTTCCCCCCCTATCTTCGTCACTTTCCCCCTTTTCTTTTCCGCTTATTTTGACCAGGTCTCTTGAAAAGTCTTCTTCTATTTTTATTTCTCGCTTCCTTCTTTCTTCTTCTGTTTTTGCGTCTTGTACAGCCTTCTGCTCCTCATGTTCCTCTTTTTTATCTTCTCATCCTCCTGAATTCCCAACTTCTGAAAAAAAAATTATGACTTCCTTCCTCCTCTGTTCCTTCTACTGCCTTCAATATTTTTCATCTTCTTCTGTAAAATTTTTTACTACTTGTCTTTCTTTCTACTTTTTCTTCTTCCACCACTCCTCTACGCCACTTTCTATTCCTATTTCTTCTTTTCTTCATCTTACTTATCATCTTCCTTATTTCTCCTCCTATCCTCCTAACAACTCCTCTCTTTCTTTATTTTATCCTTGACAATATTTCACCCTCCTCCTACTTGGTAACTATTCTACCTATGTGATATTTTTCCTCCAATATTCTTATTTGCCTAGTGACTATCTTTTCAACCTATTCTTCTCTTCCAACTCCTCCTCCTCCCCATCTTCTCCTCCTTCTCCTCTTCTTAGTTCTCTCCCGTGTTATTTTCCTCACCTTTCATCTTACTTAATCTTTCTTTCCTTGAACTGCATCGCCTATTCCTTCTCATCCTACTCCTGCTCCTCAATTTTCTCCTCTTCCTCCACGACTGGTGTTTTCTCCTTTTTTCTCCTCCGCCACCTTTGGTTCCTCCTTTACATCTTCTTTCCTCACCTCTGGTTTCACCTCCTACTTCGTTTTCCCTCTTCTATCTGATTCCTTCCTCCCTGTTTTCCTTCTTCTCTTTCTCCTCAACCTCCTCCTTTTCTCTTCCTCCATCTCTGTTGTCACCTCCTTTTCTCTTTGCCACCTCTGGCTCCTCCTTCTCGTCCTCTTTCTCCACCTTTGGTTTTATCTCCTTCCAGTTCATCGTATTTTCTCTTCTTCTTCTTCTTTTTCTTCTTTTTTCTTCTTTTTCTTCTTCTTCTCCTTTTTCCTCTTCTCTTTTTTCTCCTTTTTCTTCTTCTCCTTCGTCTTCCACCTGATTTCTTCTTCCTCCTCCTCTTCCTCCAACGTCGTTTCTCTCCTGCCGCCGGATGTCGTGCTTGCCACATGTCACCAGTCTACAGACAAACATTACCCCCAAAATAGACTCCAATGCTCAAGCCATTTCCTATTCAAGAACTATTTTCAGACGACGACAAAGAACATAATCTGTGAATGTTAATGCGGTCCAAGTATTAATAAGTTAGTGACGAAAACAGTGATCTGCAGCTTTCATCTTTGTTTTCAGTTTTCATTTTTCTTGTGGATAGACACCTGAAACTGAACAATTTAATTACTCATTTAATGTTATTTAAATGTTCAATCAATTCATTCATTTAAACACCCAAGATGAAACAAATACACAAAAAGATTAAATGCAAATAAAAACAACAATCAATACACAGAACTGTGGTGCAAAAGAAGGGCGAATTAATAAAATGATTAACAAGGAACATTATAGACAGTTTCCAACATTTTCTAATACTTGAATGGAATATTTCGTCATTTACGTGATAGTAGATTAAATCTAAAATTTAATAAATCTCAAATTTTGAGAGCGACAACCAGAGTACAGTGTATTACAATGTATCAGTGACATTATGAGAGTTTGGTTATTTGAAGACTAATAATTTATGTGGCTAGAATCATGACAAAAAAGTTTTTCAAAAAATCTCAACCAAAAGAAGGCTGTGATTATATTGTTCTAGAAAACTGCATGTCATGTAAAGGTAATAGTTGACATGAAATGGTCGAAAGGAACGTGCGTAACACGTAACATGGATATTATTGAATGTAAATAGTTGTTGAATTTAATAGTTTTAAATAAAAATAGTCCACACATTTAATCAATATGAATGTAGGAATAGTTCAATAGATCTGATGATGAAGATAGTCAATCAACAGCATAACAAGGATTGAATTAATCACGTTATTGCTAGTAGTAAGGATAAAAACTTATGTTGAATTGATTCTCCAATCAACCAAATACATCCTGCCTACCTCAATGAATGATGGAATCTTACAATCATTTGAGAAACTGAACATACGTATTAATTTCTCATATATAGTTTTTATATCAGAATATGTTTGACTTGGGCTATATAAAATTATATAAAATATTCTAGTTGATACAAAGGTTGTAAATATACTGTACAAAGAAAAATTAAAAGGGAAAATTCCAAAACCACCCAACTTTTTCATGTTTCAGAAGAATAATACATGGGTAAATCAAGTGACGTACAGGGAAATCCCCAATAGATACTAAAGATCCACTGAATCTCTGATCATTTAGCTAGATATTAGTCGTTAACCTACAATTAAATGGCACAGATACAGAATGCAAACATGCAAATAGCTTCAAGGCTGCTCAACACAGTACACCAAGAACACGGCATAGGATAGGCAACATGCACAGTCTGCTCACTTCTTTGTTTCCATCCAATGCCGTATCCATCCATCGCATATTACTATAAAGAAAATAAAGCATAAGCTATACTATCTTTTTTTCTATTAAGTATATTACTGTATAGAAGGCGGCATGATCTAACTATTGTGAGACTCACATCAAACTGTCAGCATTAATTGAATGGGAAGCATCGATGTTATTCAGTAGGAGTGCTGTCAGTTTGGAATGAATCTCAGTTGAGATCTTAGTTATTCGTATCTCGGACAAGAGACAAGAGATTGGCGTCTTGTCAAATGACTAATACAAATGTCTCTGATTGCAAACACTATGTTGAGATTGAGATCGTAGTTTGATGTTCAAATTGTCATTCTACCCCCAGCAGCACTTTTTATTAGCTGTTGGCAGTTTCCTGTCCACGTTTGCATTTATGTCTGTGCATTGAATGCTCATCAATAGTCGTGTGCCAAGCTTGACACGAGTTGTTCTTTTTTGTTTTGTGTAAAACGTTTGTAGTCTTGTATGATTGCTTTCACGAGCTGTATTAAAAACCTGTCTGGTTGTTTTGAAGCTATCAAAAACTAAGTAAACAAGATGTTTCTCTAGATTTTTTTTTAAATTTGCCTTATACAAAAATAAATGATTCAATTTAATTTAGGATGTTGATATTTGATTATTTAGACCATGATTTAGATTTATTTGCTGTACTCTTCGATTCATCACATTCTTAAATACATTTCTCAATCTAAAATCCCATCAACCAATCAATATAAGTATGCTTGGAGTTACTTGAGAAAAATTCATTTTGCAAAGAAACATATCAACGCTGTCAAAACCTTCACCGTGCAGTATTATTCAGTTTTTCAGGATAAATTCAATCATTACAGAACAATGTTCGAATCAATTTCTATTCTATTGAAAAATGTCTTATTCTTGAAATTTTGTGCAACTTGTAAATCCTTAGCCTTGATGTGTTGAATACAAGTGACTCTTGTTTTTCCTTCTTTTGATCAAATCTATTTTAAATTAAAAAGATAAATAAAATTATGAAAAGAATATTAAAATTGTCAGTGGCGGATCCAGGATTGAGCCTGAGGAGGCCAAAGTATTTTCACCTCCTAATATAATTTATTCATGAGATCTTCCAGTAGAAAGTGTGGTTTTGTTTATAAAAGTATTATTTTTCTATTGTAAATTGTACAAACCATGGTGGGGGGCTAAGGACCTTAGTCCTCTGGAACGAAAATATAGTTGTTGTGGTTCTTCGTCTTCAAAGTCTTCACATTCCTTTATTACAAAGTCTTCTTGTTGTGGTACTCTTTTTACTCCTTCCTTGCCGAGCTGTTCGTCCTGTTTTCCACTCGACGCCGCTAGAGCGCACAACAATTCACTATTTTCGTCCTCCATCAAACGTGCTTGGGGTTCCCTGTATGTCATCATGGGTGTATTTTGTCCAGATTTGTTCATAGTTCCATCCATGATAGATGGGACATGAAAAACCGTGAATCATCTCTTGTTACATCATCAAAAAATCCAATTTTATCATATGATGTCGCATACATCCAATTGTTGGTGTTCTTGAACTGATTTTAGGTTTGAATCATCTAATTTTAAAATGATATTGATCAACTGTTTGTTCAAACCTGGAATATCAAATCAAATCAAAATAAAAAAAATGATTGGTGTTCTTGATGTGATTCGAGGTTTGAACCATTTAAGTTTAAAATGAGATTGATCAACTGTTTGTTCAAACCTGGAATATCAAATCAAATCAAAATAATAAAAAAAACATTATAATAAATGCGACCTTAGCTATTTGCTACATGTGAACCTAGATAAGTAGTATTTAACGTAGATTGTGCATTTGGGTCTTGGATCCGTTTTGCTCAATAACAGTTGAACCCAAACTCAACTCAACCCAGGATTAAAACAAGCAGGTGTTGCTTGACATTGCTGAAATTGGATCAGCTGATCCAATGGTTTAAACTCAAATAATGTAATTGAACTGCTATGGACATTGAAGGATTCTAACGTTTTCTCGTAAATAAGCAAGAGCCTTGTTTTTATTATTTTATCTGTAATATTTTGTCAGTCTATGATTTTTCATACAAGTTTAATTCGTCACTACAGTAATTGTATTCTATTATCCATTTTTATTGCATTTAGTACGTAGTCAATAATAATAATTCTTAAGAATAAGAATTATTTTTCAATCGTACCGTCTCCCAATTGCTAGGCAAATTATTAAATTGTAAATTATTAAAACTCTCATGACCGGTTGCACAAAAGCCGGTTTAAGTTGTAACCGTGATTAATTTTCCACGAGGACCAATCAGAGAAGGATTTTTGAAAAGACGGCTTATCTGATTGGTTCTCGTGGAATTAACCATGGATTAAAATTTAACCGGCTTTTGTGCGACCGGCAATCAATCTCAATATTTTGAACACTTCATAAAGTAGGCTATCCAATTTTACCGCTGTTAAGGCCCTATTCAGTGTTTTATCATCCTATTTTAGAATCAATAGTCAATAATAATTTGGATTAGGGTAATATAATTATTATAGTTTATGTCTTCATCCAGGTCACAATAAATTATTCATTTTCTTGCTTATGAAAGAAAATCCCAAAATTCTCTTGGGCCTTACCTCATGAAGCCTTTTTTCATGCGTTTTCAGACGAATCGGCAGAGCAGGAAGTTCTCCGATTGGGTTGGCGTTCGGGAATCAGCTGATAATCAGCCAATCGGAGTGCTTCTTGCCCTGCCGACTCGTCTGAAAACGCCTGAAAACACTTCGTGTGGCTTGATTCTTAAAAACTTGGAAATCTCGTTACTTATGGTTAATGAAAGCATTGGTATGTCTTTGAGCTAAGCGTTTATCCTATTTTGAACCAATTATGATCCTGTGTGCGGTAATTTGGTTACTAATTATTTCGAATACGATTTCCCGTTCGGTTACCATCCCAGTCTCCTCAGATGTTGCACATTCATACAATATGAAGAAGAGTTGTACGGTACTACAGATGTGAATGTTGTCCTTGGCTCAGTTGATTATGCAGCGGGAACATTCTAATGACTGTGTTAACGGAGATTGTGTCCTATTCGCCAGAGGATGCAAGTGCTCATCTGACATGATACTCGCGTGTTCTCACATGCAATTATTACGCTCTGCTTGTAGACCAATTTTCCAAAAAATTCTTCCCCACCTTTCATCGTTCACCAGCAGCCCTCTTTTGGCCCGGCAATTATTTTTTGTGTGTGAAGTTGGCGGAAAATTGCATGTCAGCCAAATGATGCGCTATCAGTTGCTGTCAAAAAATTGTAGTGGAATTTTCGTGTGTCCTAGATCGAGTCTGAAATTTGTGGTTCCTTGAGAACTGGTATTAGGAGAGCGGGGAAATTTTTTCCTAAAATAAACTTGTGGTACAGTTATTTGATGATATTGTTTTTACGAAGTTGGAAGTCTGTAATTTTCCATGTCTTCTTCCAATTTTTGTTTTGCTCGGTAAATGCTATTTTCCAAAGAAAATAGGGCTTTGGGATATTCTCTTGATCTTTAACGTACCTTCTATGTTTAACGATAATCTACGATTACTTGTAGGTAGGTCGCATCTATGTTTTTTTTCATTCGGGGTGTAAACCAACAGATGATCTATCTCCAAGATGGTGCATATGGGCCTAAGTTCATCTCTCATCATTGTCAGTCTCATTACCCACGCACAAGCCTGGCGCTCATGTGGGTATCAACATAGAGAAAAGATAGCATAAGATACCAATATTATTCGTGTATGTGTGAGCAAGTACAAATAATTGATTTAAAAAAAATTATTTTTGAATTGAGATCTCTTGAAAAAAATACTAGTTCCAATATAGAATGATTAGATTACACAGAATATAACAGTAAGTTGAACGGAGAATCCAAAGGTTTTGTCCGATATTATCCGTCTATGATATCACCCTCATAAAAAAGGTGAATTTTCATGTTCACGAATGTTCATGAAAATACATTTATGTATTTGTTAATGAAAATGAATGTTCATTTTTACATATTCATGAAATCACATTCATGAATAATTATACTGTTACGCATTCAGAAAAGTTTAATTCTTTTGGTTGCTAATTAAAACAAAAACTCTTAGCTGTTGAGACTCCAAGATCCATACAGCATATTGATATTTTGGAGTATACTAATGAATCTTCAGAGATTGTTCGCCTCTATACTTAGTGTATAGAGTATAGTTCTTTACTCTGCCTCTACCGGTTCGGCGATATGTGTGATTGCCTTTGATGTCTGGTGAAGTCGGATGTCTGATGCAGTCTGAAGTCGGGAGACGACCCTGGTCGGACCTTGACCTGTTTCCGCGTATCGATCAGGTCGAGTCGCAGGGTCAATGAACCCTGGATTGCACCCCCCTCACCCCAAAGACCCCTGCCATTACTGTTCACCGGCTGCCCATTCCTGAATATATTCGTGTATGGTTTGTTGGGCTTCCTGAACTGAGATCACTGTGGTTGATAAGCTCCATGCAAATAGGTTATACAATGGTCTACCGATATTGATCCACTAACTATTTTAGATAGTCAACTAGCGAACTAGGCGATATCGCAGATAATACATTTAGGTGATTATATTATTTGTTAGATTATTTGACTATTTTAGATAGTCAACTTGCAAACTAGGTGATATCGCAGATAATACACTTAGGTGATTATATTATTTGTTAGATTATTTGACTATTTTAGATAGTCAACTTGCAAACTAGGTGATATCGCAGATAATACATTTAGGTGATTATATTATTTGTTAGATTATTTGACTATTTTAGATAGTCAACTTGCAAACTAGGTGATATCGCAGATAAAACATTTAGGTGATTATATTATTTGTTAGATTATGCTAATGTGGCCAAACTTTTATTCACAGTATTTATTGTATTGGAGCTTGATGAAGAGGCTAACTTTTACCACAGATTTAATCCTGATTATTTGCCAAAGACTTGGTTTATGTCATTTATGATTTTACTTCTAGGAAACAGGATGATAATACTCTTGTATTGGAGCTTGATGAAGAGGCTAACTTTTACCACAGACTTAAGCCTGATTATTTGCCAAAGACTTGGTTTATGTAGTTTATGATTTTACTTCTAGGAAACAGGATGATGATACTCTTTGTTAATTTGTAGTATCTATTTTTCTCTGCTTTTAGTCTCTTGTACAAGAAAACTCAAGACGTTATTAAAAATGAATATGTTTCAATGTGGAATTCCTTTCATCAAGTCTTCTGACTAATGATGTTTTATTTTGCTATAAGTATTTTATCAGTAATTGTTGCATTAGTATGGCTACTACCATAGAGTAAAGATACTGTTTAATTGTCTTATTTATTTTTAAGATCTTGTTTTATTGATTCAAGATCCTATTTATTTCTCTCTGCTAATACTCATCCAAAAGTGTTTTTATAATGTATCTAAGCCTACTTCATGGCTGAGTGCGACAATATTTCTCAGTATTAATTCCATTTGACATGTTTGCCTCTAATTCACTGGAATCAACTTTTTGTTTTGAATGTGGAATCCATATACAATACTTTGAATATTCCATTAGTAGTTTCCAACGTTTATTTAAGTAGAGTTGCTGGATTGTGATAAATCAATGATCACCACACAATTTATTAATGATCTCTTGTAGGCATCAACTGTAGATCTGACCTTTAGATGATTACAATACAGTAGTTGTTTATTGAAATACAATAGAAGCTACTAAGTTCCCTTTTAGTTCATCACATCAGTGATGTGTTATGATAAAATGAAAGCGTATTTGATAACTTTTAGTGTGTTTCAATGATTTTAGTAGCTCTGAGTAGTTCGCAACTCTATAATGTTCTCTCCCAATCAATCCATCAGTCATCATTAATCAATATTCTATGCGAATATCACCAGTTCATAGAAACTTCCATCATTATTTAATGTATAAGTCATGTATGTTCTTCTCATTCCAGTGTTCTAATATTTCTATTTTCTAATTTCAGGTGAGTGCCCTCCAAGAGAGTTAACTTTACCATCTCAGTCTTACCTTACCATCCATGACTTTCTGTGTCCGAATCACCAAAGCACGTAAGTTTTCTAATGTCATTATTCGTTTTCGGCAGACATATTCTCTCTAATTGCCGCATTTCAATTTCAAATTCTCTGTGAGATTTCGATTGCGTGATGACATTTCGGATCTCTTGCATCTGTGTACTCCTGTTTTCTACGCCATAAATTCAGGCCTGGATGGATTTCTAGCGAATATTCTTCCCGAAAGTGAAGGACTTTCCCGTTTTATTGGTTTATAGTCGAGTTCCAACTACTGTTGAAGAAGAAAGTGACGAATTTTCATTAATAATTGAAAACATCGCGTGTTGATTCTATCATTGACATCAGGTATATACGTTTATATTCCCTGGAAGTAATTCTTGTATGGAAGTTTAATGTAACAGTCTTTATTTTTCGCTTCAATCCTATACTATTAAACCAGCAACTTCTGTTTATATGTTTAGATGTTTATATGTTTGGATTTCACCGGATCTCGAAAACGGCTCCAACGATTCTCACGAAATTCAGCACATAGTAGGTTTATAATATATAAAGATTCGATTGCACTAGGTCTCATCCCTGGGAAAACTCGCTGAAGGACAAGGGTAATTATTATTCATCCTTGGAAAAACAGCTGATTATAATATTATTTCGTCGTCTGTTAGTGATGGAAGTGAGTGAGCGAGTTCATGTATGTGGAACTGTCAAAATTATGACTCAGCTGTTGAATTTTTGTAATCATTTAATCAGGTACTTAGTGCCGGTTGCAAAAAAGCCGGGTTATTTTCAATTCTGATTAATTCCAGTAGATCCATCTTTTTGAAATGGTCTTCTGTGATTTGGTTCACGTGAAGTTAATCAGGATTAAAATTTAAGCGGCTTTTGTGCAACTGGGCCTTTGTGAGGGAAATTTTTGCAATATCTGGGAATTAATTCCAATTTACTGAGATTAGATAGAACATTTCTGTATGAACTATGAATGTTATTATAATTTCTTCTTTTGTAATAATTTTTTATGCTTCTGTACTCCAGAGCGAAGCTCGGTCCCCGATATTATGGTTTTAACAGAATATTTCATATATTGTTCTTACATTTTCGTCTTCTTACTTATTCTTCTACTAGTAAGTAACCCGTGCTCCGCAAGGGTCTAATTGATAATTTGACTAACTGAAAACTTGACATATTGAAATCTTGAAGGATTGAAAATAAGCCTATAACCATCCTCGGTAAATTAAGAATCTATGAGCGAAATTTCAAGTTAATCAGTCCAGTAGTTCAGACGTGATGGTGCGTCTTTCGTGTATTTCATATCCCGTACGTGTATAAGCTAGTTCTTTCTTCTATTACATTATAGATTAAGTTAATTTAAGTTTAGATAACTCAGTCATTTCGTATATTACATAATACGTATAGGGTGAGAGGTTTTAACAGTACAAGTAGGCTATAGTGCAATTTAAGAATTCTTGTAAGGTAACGAAGAATCAGGTCTGCAAAATGCTTCAAAGGGGGAACTTCCTGTAAGAGTAAAAGTAATTTAAGAGTGGTTTGTTGGAAATGTCATTAATAGTGGACTTAATTTGCAAATTGGTAGTGTTTTTAATATTGTCCAATTTTCTCCGGCACTCCATACAACCATTTATCTGAAGAGTTGAATACATTATACATTCTACAGTTGATGGAATTGTGAAGAATGTTGCGTTTCATTTTCTCAATTGTTGTCAATTTCTTCCGGGTCCTCTGTTGGATTGGATACGCTCTTGTTGAGTAATCGACAATAGTTCAATTGTACGATATCGACTGTGGAAATCGAATAATTGATATTGCACAACCTATCGATTCCAAATTAGTTTTTGTCTTCGACAGGACTCTTCAAACTAATAATTTCCGAACAAAATGTCCATTTCATCACTGACCAGTAATAATCCCACTAGCGACTAATAGCACCCATTATGAAGGGACGTGCCTGAAAAATACAATACAATAATTGGAATAAATTGAATTTTCTTGGAGATCAACGAACAGTTAATAAGGATTGCGCAACGACCATTTAGCGTTACCTCGAATGGTGGATAGAAATTTCAATTTCTGTGTTGTAGGCCTCTGGGTTATGATTTTGAAATGATAAAACTGGTTTATTGCTGGGTAATGATATGGCTTCCAACTCGTTGGTCAATTCAGTTGGCGAGGTTTTTTCTTCTAGAGGTAAATTAAATAAGTGAATGGGTTTATTTTCGCAGTAAAAATCTCGGATTGAGTTTTATGTACTACAGAAAAAATATTATAAATCAGTCGAGGGAAAATCATTCATGTTCAACAACTTTAAGTGGTTTGATTGAAAATAAAAACTTGTGGAAATCAGCAAGTTATTGAGTTAAAATTATTGTTGGTTTATCTAGCATTACATTGTAAAATGAGCTCTTACATATTTTAGTTTGTGTTTTTCTCTGTTGTTATTCATCTATAGAACTTGATTTCAAATACAGTATTTTGAATTGAATGAGATGTTGGTGTTGATGTGTCTAGGCTTTTGTTTACACTGTATAAAAGATATATTTTTGAGAAACTTTTCTGTTATAGTATTATAGCGTTAGTCTACAGTAGAATAACTCATGACTATGGTTAGTGAGTGTATAGAATGTACTTTATATATTCACTGATCATGGTTCGATATAGTTTTGTATGAGTTGCAATTTACGCTCATATAGTTGACTTGCATGAGGACGTATATTCATAATTGTTTTGTCTGATCATACCTTTATGTCATACAAGTCAGTCACTCATTTTCGCAAATATCAACGCATTTAAAGTGTTTTACTTCTCATCGAAAAAGATAGTATGTTATTGCGAAAAGTATAAGAACATATTGCAATGATGTACAGTCATTGTTCCTGGTTATTTTATTGTTAGACAAATATTGTTTCGTAAAATAGTTGCTATATTAAGCATGAAATTGTGTGCATAGAATTGAGTATTCAGAGATGAAAGAAAAATATTTAGCCTTCATCATTATCATTTGAAAACACACTGCAGAACTGCTCAAGATAACAGTTCTCTTCCACAGTGATTATTCATTATTCATAGATTCACAATTTTTCAATATCAAGCATGCTTCAATATCTCATTTTACAAATTAAATTCTTTATATAATTCTTTTTAAGTTTTCTATCATCCTACTATTAAAACAGTAAACTACATCTAGTCCAACTATTATAACAGTACTGGTACTGAGTATTTAGTTCATTATTATAATTTTTCCCCCAAATACAAATGTATGATTTGATGCACTTATACATCTGTGAACTTCATAATATTATTGGAGTGGAGTAAGCATGATTCAATCATATTGACTGACATTCCATGATTTCCATGACATTGTTATTCTCATATCAATTTCCAGTAATGATGATAATCAGTTAATTTTCAACTGACTTTTGAAGGAGTTGCACAGTTGTCTGTGGCTACACAGGGTTCTCTCCAGCGCAAGTGAGAGAAATCTGTTTGAAAAAGTAATAACAAATCGTACTTTGAAATCTAGAGAATTACTCGGTGTGGTAATTTTATTGCCCTAATCTTCTGTGTACAAATAATAATAATGCTGATTGCAAGAGGCAGATAATGACGTTGAGAAAAAAGATGGAACCGGAAACAAGAAGGGCAAATTGACTAAACAAAACACACATACACAAACAAAATTAATATAAAAATACACAAACATACACGAAGACAAGTGTGCAAATGGCAAAGAGGGGTACTAATATTGCTTTTACGGTACGCAACAGAGGCAATTTCAAAAGTGAAAGGTGATTACAACACGATAATGGAGTTTTGCAACAACTATATTCACGGTCCTGATACGTTTTCACATCCAATTTCAAAGATAGCAGCAGCACGAGTGAAACCAAAAACATTATTATTGCTATTACAATAGATCTGTCTCTTTCATGGATAAACTGAACATCTCGGTCCTATGACGTCATTGCTAACATTATCAAAATCTAGTCCAGTCAATGTTTTCTCTTTTGATGCGACCAGAGAAAGTACATTAATATTTCACTTGTAGATTATATTTTGGCGAATATACATTATTAGTCAACCCGTTGATTAGATTTTCATGAATGATAGGAATGGCCGAAATTTGCTCCCTTCAATTGAAGAGAAATAATTTTCAGTGAATAGTATACTCTACGAATAATATTATGTGGATTTCTTAAGGTGCGTACAGACTTTCGCTCTGCTCCGCAACCGAACGTCACTCCAGCAGAGCGATTGATGATCGACCGGGGAGCAACAGTGGTTCGACCGGGGAACGCGAGAAGAGCTAACATCTTCCGTAACGTTCATGATGGGTGCGACTGTAGAGCGGAGGCGGAGCGACTGCGGTGCGATGGAGGAACGAGGGCGGTACGAGGGCGGAGCGTGCTCGGTGCGGGTTGGAAGCGCGTATGTGTACGCAGCTTTAGATATCGTGATAGGGATCCAATATTTTGAAAATATATGAGATATTTTATAATATATTTTCAGTATTTCTGGATACAGCAAAGAAACATTCATTCATGTTACTTGTTCTCCTTAGAAAATAGGGGTTATTCCAACTTGAACAACTCATTAATAATCTATGGGACACCATAATTTGTTTTTTGTTGGTGGCCGATTTCTCGACAGTTAAATATATGAATATTAGTTAAAGATAATAATTATGCAAAAAGACAAACGAGAAGATAATTCAATTCCATTGCCAGTTGTTAATCTCTTCATATGTAATGGTGCAACTTTTTGTATCTCAATTACTCCCATATCTCAGATTATTTGCTGGAAATTCCGTCCCAAAGAGTCATTCCTAAACTTACATTTTTCCTTGGAAAATTTCACATTTTAAGATTTTTCATTTAGTCTCTTCCAATCTCTCGTTTGGTAAACTTATTGCGTACCTTATTACAGTTGTGTGGGAGGAAGGTGGGAGATTGATTCCAGAATCTCGAAAAACATTTTCGATGAAAAATAGAAAGACACCCGGTTGCACAAAAGTCTTTCAACTTTTAATACCGATTAAATGCCACAAGAACTAATCAGACACGCCTTTTTCTCAGAAAAACCTTCTTTGGTACTCGTGGCATTTAATCATGATTAAAATTCAACAGGCTTTTGTGCAACCAGGCTTTAGATTTCTAAATAGTCGATGCTGGTGGCTGATCCATCAATCATAAAAAATTAAAGCGGGTGTTCACTTTTTGTCAATGATTAACGTGTGATCATGTAAGCATACTTTGTGCCATCAGCCACCAGCTGATGACGAAAGCCCCTATCAAAGTGGTGTTCACATTTTCGGCCAGCTTAACAGTAACATTCACTTTCAACTTTCAACTGTCAACATTAGTTGAATAGGAAGCATTGATAGAATTTACAAGAAATTCTATGTTGGTTTGAAGTAAATTTTAAACTTTCAACAGTTTCAACATTGGTTAAATGGGGATCATTGATATAATCATAGACTGAGTAAACATCTTAAGACGCGTACAGATATACGCGCCGCGAACATGAGCAATTCACTTTTAATCAGCTGATTATATCTGTATTCTTACAGAAATGATAAGATATAGATATAAAAAGCTTGGCATCAGCTGATTAAACGTGAATTGCTCATGTTCGCGGCGCGTATATCTGTACGCACCTTTAGATCATTACATAAAATCATAGATAAAGGATAAGCATAAGCTTATTTATTGCTATAAATAAGCATTCACTATTTCATTTTCATTTTCATTTATTGTATAAAATACTATAATCATAATACAATTATGACATAGGAGGAAAAACTAGGCTGAGCCTGTACTATTTCTCTCCAAAAATTTTGATAAAATGTTAATGTTGTCCAAAAGATAAGGTTATGGCAATCACACACTGCTTCGTTACTTGATTTTCGGTCCAGGAATGATTTTGAATTTTGTAGGTTGATTTTATACTCTAAATGAATCACAGAATGTATCACAATAAATTGAAAACTTTAGAAATATTTCACTTATTTAAAAAAATTTAATACAAAATCAAAAGCCTACTCACTATTTGTTATTCACTGCTGAAAACTAATAATACCTATCAATCTCTTTATAATGATGTGTAGAACATGAGCAATAAATAAATAATAGCAATAGTAAATCAATCAATTGATTTATAGCATTCACAATTGCTATAAATAAGCGTCACTATAAGCATAGGCTTATCTATATTTCTTGTATCTGATAAAACAGTGGCATCCTTACACATATTCATATATAGTGGGGGCCACATTTTCTTAGCAAATAATCATTGATCTAAGTATAACTTATCAAGTTAGATCTGTGATGTAATTTACAGAATTTTCTGTTGGTTTGAGGTGGATTTTTAACTGTAAGCATTGAGTGAATGGTCAGCATTATGGTTATGTTGTAAGTAATGCTGACAGTTTTAGAGTGAATTTGAGTGTAGGAAGCGGCGAATGGCGCGTAATTGACGGCGAAAGCGTGTCTGTCGTCCACTGCGACCGCGACCGAATTCCCTCCAATTCTCAATAATGGCAATCGCAATCGTCACCGACCGCTGGCGTTTTTTCTCTCTCATTTTTGCAGTCAGGCAGCCGGAAGAATTGAGCTGTGCGATTCTAATACGTTTCGTTCCGTGTCCCGCTTGGGAGATTATGTTTATAACCCCCTCCCCTCCCACGACCTAGTTATTGGTTTTGCAATTAATTATGTTTGAAGTATCACTAAAATATTATAGAAGCTACCATTTGATTTGTAAACTGGATAAAATTTATTACGAGTACATTCATTACTTTTACTACTACATTTTATTACTAACATTACTTCATTCATTACGAGTACTCCATTCATTGAAGGGGATAATAAATTCCCGCTTGGGAGATGGCGTTTAAACCCCCTTCCCACCACTATCAATATACGCCCTATTTATTGGTTTTGCAAATAATTATGTTTGAAGTATCACTAAAATATCAGCGACATTTGATCTGTAAACTCGATAAAATTTGATTACGAGTATATTCATTAACTTACTACATTTTATTACTTAGCCTACATTACTTATATTCACTACATTCATTACGTGTACTTCATTCATTAAAGTTATCATAAAGCAATAATTTTGATTTGGTTCTAGAGATACAGATGACGTGAATGATGATGAAGATAAAAGTAAATATTCTATGTCTATTCAACAAAGTTTCAAGAATCAATTATGATACACGATTTTGAAACAATGAGATAATATCATATCATATTATGATGAAGATATAAGTAAAAATATTCATGAGTAATCAACAAAGTTACAAGAACCAATAATGATTTTATGATTATGATACAATGAAATAGGATTGAATTTGTTAATGATACAGTGGTATCAGTGATGTTCTTAAGAAGTTGATCATATGAATATATCAATGATTGGAAAATAGTATTCGAAACTTAAATTAAAGGAATCATAGGATTAAATTTTGTAATGATATAGTATTCATTGATCATATAAGAAGGTGTAAATATGTCCATTAATGAAAAATGATCATCAAAACTTCAGCATAATTATAAGGAGCCTGTCTACAAAACATTTGAATGATGTCTACAAACATTTTTATCGATGATTGGAAAATAGTAATCGAAACTTAAATTAAAGGAATCATAGGATTAAATCTAATCAATTAAATTAAATCACTAATTTAATCATAGGATTAAATTTTGTAATGATATAGTATTCATTGATCATATAAGACGTTGATGAAGACGTAAGACGATCATATAAGACGTTGTTCATTAATGAAAAATGATCATCAAAACTTCATCATAATATGAGTAGCCTGTCAACAAAACATTTGAATTGTTGTACCGCTCTCAAATACTGTCGCATTGATACTGGTGGGGGTTGTGACCTAGCACTGTTGAATAAACTTCGGTTCCATAGTTCGTATGTAGGTATGTTATTACCTATTCGACTGCATCATCACATGAAAAGGAAAAAATACTAATATGAGAATTTTGTAGAACACGTTCAGAAGAATTGGCTACACCATGACTAGATATAAAATTGCTTAGTTTCATAACCATAAAATCACATGATCACACGTCATATTTTTATTACATGATCTCACGTTTTTATTCAAGGATATAGTCTCTGAACGTTCTTCTGATATTGTGTTGAACCTCCCGTGAAGCCATCCTGCCCTAATGTCATATGGGACTCAGATGCAATCCAGCTTTAAAATGGTAATGAGAGGTCGATAGAGACAGCCAACGTAGGCAGTAAACTTCAGTACTTTATTTAAGTTATTTTCATTTTGAAAAAAGTGGATGATGGCGCGGTGTATAGGGCAATGAAAAAGAAATTGTCTGGACGGGAAGACGTGGGAAGTACATAAACACCATGCAACTCTTCAATGCATGTGATGCGACTGTGTGTGTACTTGGGGACTTGTCGTTTTTCGTGTCTCTCTTCATACTGTCAGCTGATCTTGGTTGATTCCATCAATGCACCCCATTCAAACAATGCTGACAGTAAATCTCAGTAAACTTGAGTGCATAATCGCGGCGCGGAGACTTGCGTTTAGTTTCGCCTCTTTCCGCCAGACGGCGTCGCGTTTGTCGGCGCGAGAAAATATGTCGACCGGCTGACTTCCTTCAGTTATCCGCCGACCGCAGTGGTGTACGGTTGACTCCGTTGTTACCATTATTTTAAAGCGGGTTTAGGTCTTCCTCGTTGTGCTATTTTCGATCGGTGCCTAGGTTTAGAAATAATAATTGCTGGTGCTGATATAGTTAGTGATGTGCTCCAAGTTATTCCCGTAAAGTATTGTGATAGCGGCATTTTTCGAACAGGATTTGTTGTTTCTAGAAGTTATAGGTTAGTTTTTATGTTGACTTCATAACACTGATTCATATATTCTATGCGTTTTTATGTTGTTCACTAGTTTTGATAAATCTTACCTGTTGAACAAGCTTCCAAGAAGAGTTGCCTTTCTACCAAAATCGCAACATTGGTACACTCTGTAATCTGTATCAAGATTTATTGTTGAAGATTCATCCCTAAATACAATACAGGAATGTATGTTTATACAATACAGGAAGGTTTATTTATAACATCTATGAATCTTTGTTTACTCTCAGATTCAAATTTCTAAAATGTTATCATTCCCATCAGAAGAAGTTACAAGATTTGAAATAAATAAATAACTGTAAACATATGGATTATCTTCATCAGTAATGTAGTTAAATGCATGTAATTGTTTGGATTATTGTTATTGCTGGAACACAATAAAATTTATCAAGTACCCTTTAATGTCATCACAATACTTTCTGTTGTGCTGCAATAATTTGAAACACAAATTACGTACCCCTAAAAAGTAATTGAGGATTATTAGTATGTTACATTGCTCCTGTTTATATAATCCATGCACAAGTCTAGTATAAAAACTCTTCTTTACAAAAATTAAGATACTTCCAGACAATTTATAGAAGACAATTTTTCTTGTTCATTGAATAATTGGTTGTACTATGCTGCGCTTCCTATCTCATGATTAAAGTTCTGTTTTCTTCTCCAACAATTAAAATTCTTCATCTCTTTCATCTCAAATACAGTAGTAAAATCGTTTGTTCAACTATTGGTCCAATGTTAAATCTAATAATGTAGACTCACTGCTGGCTCTCAAGTTCTTACTTATGCCAGCAGTCGCCAAAATAAAGATAAAGATAATGTATGTATCCTCCGGCTGAGTTCCTAATGATTGTAGTGGTTGGATAATGACTAAGCACTCACCTTAGATTGCTTCTAGTGGAATGTTATTTCTGACCTTTGATGATAATAAAACCTTATACAATCCCCCTGTCAAATAATTGCAGTGCTATTAATTTGAAGTGACTTCATCCACGATAGCCCAATGTTTCGTTTCAAGAGTTTATGAAGAAAATTTCCTAGTAGTTGTAAAAGTCTATTAGTTTTAGTAGTCAGTAGATCTAAATTCTATGAAGAAGTTAACATCAATTCTTGATAGTCTTCTGTTACAACATCTCAATTATTTTGTTCTTTACCTTTACTTTAGCAAAGTCTTTTTTATGTGAATTTTATTGACATTATGACTATCCCATAATAATGAGTTATATTCACGTGTATGTACTAAACTTATCCAATGTAGCTCCTCTGTTACAAAAATAAAATGTTAATATTATTATTTCATTCTCTGCATCTGAATAAATTTTCTCAGCTAGAGGTTTTTTGAAATTATGAAGCAATGACTTAACTACTGGTAGAATCTTTATCTTGTGCTATATCCTGTTTAGCAGTCAATAATAAATCTTGAGTCATGTTTTGCATTGCATCTTGCATATTAGAAAATTTAAATGGAACATTCATGAACAAAATCTTTCACTTCATCCGTCACCAATCTTCACTTTCAACATCTCTAGTCTCATTCAGTTGAAGCCAAAAACGCTTTTATCGAAATGAGCACTGTTTATTCCCAACAGTCATTTACAGTTCAAATTTAGAATTGGTTCTCCCCTATTTACAACTCTCTGCAAGTCCTACTGTTTTCATGATGCTTAGATTCAGATGAGAATATTTCTTCCAATGTGTCATTTCCGGCTGCACAGTGATGCTTTACTAGGAATGAACACAAGTTGAGAAAAAATAACTGATAATAATATTATTGAGAAAATAATTTCAATTTGCTGCCAAATGTATTTAGAATATCAGTTCACTTGTCAGATTTCTTTTTATAACTCCAATTAGTCATAGATTCAATAGCAAACAATTTTTAAAGAATTGATTGGCTATCTTCACTTTTTCCTTGACAAATTTACCTAAAATATCCATTTGTAAAATAATGAAAAAAGTTTATTTCAGTTTGTAATATTCACTGTAACGACACATGATATATTTCTAACACCGCTAGATTTTTCACCTCCGAATTTCAAATTCAAAGTTATTATGCTAAACTTCCATTATTATCATTTATCATATTTTTTATAAATCTTTAGGAAGTGAATTCAAGAAGGATTACAGCATTTTGTCTAATAAAATTGAAATAGAGAGTTCAAGAGTTCCCAAGTAGTAAATCCTCCTCTCCAAATTAATATTTAATTCATCTCCATATATTATTTTTAATTTCTGCCACCTCCACTTTCTAATCTATTAACTTCTGGTGTGATTCTGCCACCTCTTTCAATTATCTGGTAACAACAGGACAAATTGCAAAAACAATGAGTAAATCCTCTTTTAAATTAATATTGAATTAATCTTCAGATATCAATTAGAATTATGTGATTCTGTTACCGTGCCTCTTCCCAAAATCTATCAACCACATTATCATTAGGACGAATTCCAAAAAGAATTAACATTGTTTTCAACTCGATTACTTAGTTATACCTGTCCGCTTATCAGTTCAAATTAGCATTGGCCATGGGGAAAGATATAAAGATATTAATTATTACCTAGCTATACCTGTATGCTTATTTGGATGAAAACAGCATTGGCCACACCAAGTGGAAAGATATTTAGGTGTAATTATTTTGGTACATGAATACCCCCATACCGTGTGGTGAGATATCTAGGTACAGTATTAATTATTGTGGTACATGAAAAGCTATTGAGTACTGTACACTGTACAGTAGTAGGCCTATAGTAGACCGACCGACCGACCCGGTTAGCTTGTTGTCTAAACGGTGAGTTTGTCTCACGTCCTTGAACTTCAATTGCAATTCGTGCGTCTAATTAATGCAAACAACCTGTAAGCGGCGTTTATCTGCGCTCTTTGATCGCTGAAAAACACGTCCGTTTGCATGCATAACACACTTATTAGTTGTGCAGTATTGGCCAACAAAAACATCGTTTTTGGTTGTTATTTGTTGATCAAATCATATCATTGCTTGACAATATTATTGGTCTTATTTGTTGATTTATCGAATCATATCAGTGCTTGACAATACTATTAGTCTTATTTGGTTAGTGGGACAATAAAAGTAATCTATCCATAATAACCTGAAAATTTGTCTTATTTGGGTTATGGAAATAATACAGCATCTCTTTTGTTTGCTTTATCTACCTTGATAAGAACCTGTGATTTGTACCTGTACAGATATATTCTACCTGTGATAATACTGAATGCCCTTGAAAATCGAGGATTGGAGTCAGGTACCTGATAATTTTGTCACATTATCAATCTTGATTATAATTAGAAAAAACACAGAGAGAAGAATTGTTCACGAAATTTGTCAAGCACGAAGTTCCATTGCCAAGAAGGATTTATTAATCTTCCACATAGCTGGATAGATTATATGAATGCAAATTTTAAGTCTTGTTCTATTACGGTTAGGTTTCCTATTATTATATTTTATTTTAGGACTCAAGGATTTTGTGTGACATTGAAAGTATTAATGTAATCGAAAATTGGATTCAATTTTCATTTTGGATCACGGTTTTTTCCATGGTTGGGTTCAAGGAATTATTCTCTTCTCTTCTTAATAGTTTAATTGAGGTCTTTATGTGAGTGATTTATATAATTATTTAATAGATCACTTTTTTATCCTAATCTTCTTAGAATAATATTTTTAATTTATTATTATTTTGTAATTTTGCAATGTATAATTGTAATGTTATAATGCAATAGATCTTTCAAGACCTGGCATGTGATGAATAAATCAATCATTCTCTTCAAAAGCCACTCAATAAAACGAATTGGATCATGGATTGTCAAAAATAATTGAATTGTTGATACTGGGGTTAGCCCGTTTTCCCATACATTATTACATTTAGTTTTCGTCCTTTCCACAGTCAGATTTTCTTAAATTCCATTTGCCAAGAAGGATTTATAATTATTCCACATTCATGAAAACATTTTTTAATTCAATGAAAACATTCATTGCAACCTATACTTGAAGAATTCCCTGTCTGATTTCCTTGAATTTCCTGTCTGCTTGCCTTGAATTGAATTCACTATTCTTATCACATGGTTCAACTGGCGTTAAATCTTGAAATTTCTTATTTATGTCTGGAGCATGTCTGTTTCATCTCTGTCTCCAGTTAATATGATACAACGATAAGCCCGCATTCCCTTGATAAGGTCGCTGTCCATTTCCAACTCTTTCTCTCTCATTCACTCTCTCACGCTCTCTCTCTCTCTATCATTGAGACTCACCCACATGTCCGTCCCTGATTCCCTTCGAAAGCATATTCACTTTCATACTGTCAACATTCCTTGATGCTCACATCAATGCTGCACATTCAATCAATTCTGACAGTTTAAAGTGAATCTCACTGTGGCCCTTCATAGGGACCAGACTACATGTCGAAATCCGATACATGGCCCCACAATGGGACCGCCTGTCTGTCTGTTTGCCATCTGATTGACGTTTCTCTTCCAATCGATTCTGTAGTAAAATTCACTTCAAACTGTCAGCATTGGTTGTATGGGAAACATTGATGCTGGTTATAATGAATGCCGACAATTTAAAGTTATCTACTATAGTAGTATATTGTGCAGTACAGATATAAAGTACTTCTGGCAGTGTACAGTAGACCATTCAAGAGATGAACAACAAATACGATAGTTGTTCCTCTCTGTTAACACAATTAGGGCATGCAGGCGAGCTTTCCTAGTACTCTGTCGATTTTTAGTGTAGTACCATTTTGAACGTTTGAATTTTTAGGCTTGATTGCACAAAAGCCGGTTAAATTTTAACCGTGATTAATTTCACGAGAAACAATCCCAGAAGGCCTTTTTGATAAGACGGCTTCTCTGATTGATTCTTGTGGAATTAATCACGATTAAAATTCAACATGATTTTGTGCAACCGGCACTTGATGTTTCAATCTCTTGAGAGATCACTAGGAAAATATTAATCCAAAATGTTGGTAGTATAATAATAAATGATTGAGTTTTTATAAATATTTATGTTATTGTTATCCATTCCATATGAAAAAAACAACATAATCCAATTGAACCGTGAAAAAGAAATGTTTTCATAGCAATGAAATGTTGAAAGATTGATAATGTGCACATTATGATATTTCAATACTTCATGAAAATTTGTAGTTTTCTATGGTTAGAAAGAAAAATTAAAAAAACTAAGTACTTTTTTTTAATTGTTCATTTACGACATGTTTCGGCCATAATACCATTATCAAGTAATTGAATAAAATTGTCAAAAATTGAAACATGTCATTGAAATTTGAAATTGGTTTATTTGCCATAACATTTTACAATCAGTACTTACATAATAAATAAAAGAAAACAATAAACAATTTAAAAAAAGGGTACTCAGATTCTCTTTTATTCTTTCTATTCAAGAGTAGCCCTAATGAAAAAAGATAATTTTCTACGGTTTTATGGTTTTCATGCCCCATTCTATGAATTTGTTTATACTTAATTTTAACTCCATTTAATCTCAATTCAATTTAGCCCTAACAAATTTATCGCTTCAGATTTTGTTTCTACTCCTCGTAGATTCCTTCAGATTTTGTTACTACTCGTAAATTTTGGCTCTCAATATTCATGATTGAGACTGTTTCTCTTTACAACCCCAATCATGAATAACAGTTCATATTATTGAAGCTGGAGTTTCTGTGGCATTGAATATTTTCCCTCTAAAAGTAATCCATTATCTTGTTTCATAGCTAGGATAGGTCGGGAATTGTAGAACTATTGAAGAAATATCGATATAAGTGTTGGTGACTGTTGAGATTAGGTGCCACTAACGTAGATGAAGGGAGCATTCTCAATCTTTGCCATTGTTTCATTTTCCCTACAAAATTAATATGTATCAGTTTAATAGCTAGGATATTTTTGTGTTCGTTAAAAAAATAAAAAAGTGTTGGTGGTGAGATTAGGTTCTTAGAAACGTAGATGAAGCGAACTTTCTCGGATGACGAGGTGTGCCGTAGCGGCTATTGGAACCCAGTTTGCTGTTTAGACATTTTCGGTGAGCAAAAAATTAATTCTAAAGTTGAGAAAAGCAGAGCTTGGCCTGACTAGCACACGCTTCTCTCTCATTCTGACAAATGCTCAGCTTCGGTTTGGTTAATTGCAAAACTTCACTACTGGGCGCTTCACTTGGTAAAAATACTTTGCTGTCGTTTGTTTCTCAAATTTACTTGCGAAAAGTTGATGAAAAGTTTTGTCATACTACAAAGTTACAGTACTCTATTTATACTGATAGAGAGAATACAAGACTTCAATCAAGATAATAGAGCTACTTCCTTGAAGAAAATGTTTAAACACAAGTAATACCCTCACAATTATTATTATATGACAACATAACTACACTACTTATTTATGTGACCAAAATATCCAAATAATACTCAAAATATCAATAAAAATTGTAGCAATAATAGAAAAATCAAAATTGTTTTTAATCCTCTTGATAGAAATTTGTTTTACTACTCTTCTTGGATGCTTCGTGATTGGACGCATTTTCTCTTAATTTGGAAAAAATCTGAATCCACTTAATCTTTAATTTTTTGTTGGCCAACCTTTCTGAGTTTATAGTATTAGTCAATAGTGTGGATTGCCATTTGATGTGGACAAATTATTAATGGATTTCTCACTAGTGACTAAATTATTGTAAATCGTTGGCAAATTTATGAAAATCTTATATAGTAATTTCTTGTAGTACTCTGCAACACGAGGTTCATGAAAATTTAATTTGAAAATGTAGATTTGTAATAAACATTTTTAAATAGTAAATGTAGACAAACATTCTACTATCAGAGACATAAGCAATTATTTTTAAAAGTAAATACCTTTGCCTCATTATATTCTATTACTTACAGTTTAGCCTACTATAGTGAGGTCAACGTTATAATGACAGTATTTGATCAACTTTGGTTTTACTATCCTTGTCTATCATTCGATATAGCCGGTGGTACTATCCTTTTCTAGGTCCACAACGATTCCAATTATGTTTTTGACAGTGTAGAAATATAATTAATTGATGCAGAGAATCGGCATCGTTATTCTTCTATCTTCATCTACTGCCATTATAACGTGGACCTCACTATAGTGGACTTTCTTGTCAGTAACAGTTCAATAACATAGAATATTGATGAGAATCTGATGTCAACAATCCCGCACATGATACAAATGCTGTAGTGTTTTTGTTCATTTTCTCATACTTCTTCACAAAAATACTAAACAATCTCTGGTCTGTATCAGTAATTAATGTTATTAATCTTGTGTAGCTGAACTTTGGTACTGAATTAGAAGAATATAAAGCATAAATTGAACATAAAAACATAAGTGAAACAATTCCTCTCCTGTGAATCTGTTGGGGAAACGCGCAAATCATATTGAACATAAATTAAGAATATAGAGCATAAAAACATAAGTGAGTCAATTTCTCTCCTGTGAATCGGTTGGTTTACGTGCAAAAAATACTAGGCAATCTTCCCTCACAAGAGTTATTGTCGTTTGAGTTGTTAAATCTGTGTACTTTTGTTTAAACCGAAACCGTATTTAGGTGAAACAGTGGGATAAGTGCATAATTGAGTTTGTAGCACGGATAAATACCAGTTTGTATCAAGTTGCAATGCTGAGTGATGCAGTAATGCAGCGTTGAGGGGTGGGGGCAGTGTGTGTGGTGGGATATGTTGGCGGCGGTGGCGTCTTCTAGTGGCGGAGGCGGTGGAGGCGGCGGCTGCGGCCCCCAGGAAGGCATCGACCACCTCCTTCTGCTGCCAGAGCGCGTACTCTCCATGGACAGCACCTCGCTGCGTCAGGATCTCGCCGGGCTGCACTTCAGTCTGCACCTGTTGCAGCGGGCACCGGCTCCTCAGGGCAACGTCTGGCTATGTGAGTGATTATTTGCTTCAAATGTTTCGCAATAGGGTAAAAAATTGTTGAATTTCCAATTATTTAAATAGTGCGAGTAAAGTCTATGTATCTATCCTACAGACGCTGCTATGTGAGTTTATATCTGCCAATATTCCTTTGATCAATTGAATGCGAGTTAATATATCCTCAAGATGTTTATGTCTGTGTGAGTGCATATCTACTTGTTCATTGGAATATCTTGTATTAATTGAATTTTCTCTCACAGTCAGTTCATATCACCTGTAGATGTTTCTGTCTCGCTATGTGAGTTGATATCTCCTGCAGATGACGAATGGCTAAGTTGAATAATTGAATTCAATTTAAAAAAATATAGACTAGAGAATATAGAATACCAACAAGAAGTTTTAATAAAATAGATGTAGGCATACAGTAGTATATCTTGAGTTAATTGAACACGATTTATATAAATCATTCATTTTTCCAAATATGATTTTTTAAACTAAATATCATTTTTTAAAATAGGTTTTTTAAACATCTTTAACTGATAGGTTCTTTTACATTTTTCGATGGAAATTGTTGAATCTAGTTGTATTCCAGTCTCTCAAATCGAAGGAATTATTCAAACAAAATGAATACTTTCTTGGACTTAATCAATGCTCCTGTAGTCTGCAGACGTGCATGATTCTCCAATCTTCATTCCTGCATATTAATGTCATCAACTAAACAAAAGTTTTACTTTATTAGGAAGTAGATAAGTTCCAAACTCGTCAACCCATAAGACGTTTCCCGTAGTTGCAGTTGAAAGAAAGCCCTTTGTCGGCCCATCTCAAGGATAGTATATAACTGTATTATAGTGAATACTGTATACTATCCTTGGGCCCATATATATCTATATCATCTATAGACCCATCACTTTAATTCATCTATATATCTCTAGAGAACGAACAATACCAAGTAACAATAATTGTTACGCGTTCAGAACTGTTAATGAAGTCACGCATATTGAGAATATTATGAAAGCGGTGACTGATGAAGGCTGTTGGCTTTGGGTTCGATCGATTGCATGCACGCACGCACAGCTTCGCGTCAATTATAGTCAAATAACACCGGAATCGTAAGGGTTGAAGTGGCTGAAAAGTAACAGAAATAGAAAATATTCCAGCTTTGACCACACGCGTACCTGCCGAAAGAAAACCTCAAGCTCTCGTCAATTTTTCACATGTTTTAGCTTTTTTCTTCCATTGATTTAACTTCACTGTATTGAAGGGTTAAGTGTAGGAGAGGATCGGCTACGTCCTAACCTCGTAGGATTTAAATAAAGGCAGCAATTCAAATTCACATTCACATTCGCTCCTCTTTATTTATTATATCAAATTTCTATCATTCCAGATATCATCTCTAGTGTGAATTTTTGTTGGTATACATAGAATTGCTGTCTAATATTTGTGTGATCATATTGATTCGTGACCCTGAGATCCATACTTTAGTTCAGGTAAAATAGTTCTCAGATAATTAGTTCTTTGATATAATATTCCACTATTCTGATGTTTGAAAAAAAACATCATGCAGTCGAATATTTTTTACATTAACGATTCTGTTCACTTACTGACTGGAGTTTTTTCATTGAGTTCAAGTACATAAATGCTTGCCGCAAACGCTTGACGCTCGGAAGCACTCCAGTCAGTAAATGAATAAAATCGTTTATTTACATGAATAATCTACTGTCGTTAAAAAAAATGTGTTGATACATCGCAGTTCGGAATGGTTCATGAAACCATAATCTTTAAAATAATAAGTTCCCATCGATAAATAGTTTAGATTAAATAGTTGTATGACAGTAGATTCGAAAAACGTTCTTATGGGTTAATTTCCCAAATCCCACTTAGAATGGCCGCCTGAAAGAGTATAATCATTTTTATTCCATCTATGAAACAAGCTATACTTTTTCTCCTCATCAGAATATAATAGTACTGTATTTACTTAAGGTGAAAGGGTATAATTACTGTATTACTACTTAAATCAAAAAACCAACCCAACATTCCTCCTTCATTTTGTGGGTTTGAGGATTCATAGAAAATGTTATCCAGCATTCTAAGTACCATTACAGTTCTGTTTGAAATGGAGTACGTATTACCTGCATAAAACCCTAAGCGGCTTGAGAAGATATCAGGAGCCGGATTGTTTCAGGAGATTTGACTCTCGGTGGTGAATTCTGTTATCCTGTGCTGATCCTTCTGCAGCCTCGAGGCATCATTTGTAATCAGAGAAAGTAGTCGGGTAGCTGTGGATTCATCGTTGAAATTAATTTTAAAGATAAAACAACAGGAAACTAGTTTTTCGCCAGTGTTTGCAATGAGCTTAAAAGCTACTTCTCAGCTGGCCGGGTCAAGCCGGTTTAATTTCTGGGCCAGTTATGTTTCCCATGGTGTGCAAGTCGCTGAAATTTCTATTGGAATTATATCGACGTTTTTAATTGCGATAGTACCAGTTTTAATTCAATTAGTAACATTGCGCTTACCAAAGAAATTGAATTGATCTTGGAATTAGTTGTAACCTGTTGGTTTTTCTACTGGAAAATGAGAAAGTGGAGAATCTCTGGGAGCAGGGTTATTGAAACATCTTCACTAAACATTCCGGATTTGAATGATGTCAAAATAAAACTGAAAGTAATGCAATAAAAGCATTTTCAATCAATGACTTGTAGATAAAAAATACTTCGATTTTCTAGTAGAGCTTTCATAGTATTTTCTGTGCTCTGTATACTATCGGAGACTTACAAGCTTTTTAAGAAGAAGAAAATCCATGTTCCAAAAAATATATTGATGAGTATTACTCTTACCATAGAGTAAAGATACTAATCACTTGATAAAGGCACAAAAATACCCGAAACATGTTGTGACTAAATAATTTTAAAAAGGGGACTTAGATTTCTATTTTTATTTATGTTCATAAGTAGCCCTAAAGAAAAAATACAGTAAAGATACTGTTTTACTATTTGCTTGTCTCTGCTCTTCATTCCTATTGTGAAATTTTCAAGAGCTCTATGACATCTATTGTACTCTATTGGTACTCTATTCACTTTAGGTTGAAAAGAAAGAGAGGCTTAGGGAAAACAAAGAAGAGGAGAAGGATGAGGAATAGAAGCTGAAGGAGGAAGTGGAGAAACAAGAAGAGAAGAGGAGGAGGAAGAGGAGGAGGAGGAGGAGAAAAAGGAGTAGAAGGAGAATGACAACTATTCTCTCATTTTTTATTTGCTTTTTATAATTGATATTTGAATATTGAATGTTGTCCAAATACGAGAAGATAAGTATTATTTAATAAAAAGACGTAGTCGGAATTATGTGTATCATCAAACATCAATAGAATTTAATTTGTATTGAATATTAGAATATTTGTATTAGAATATATTTGTATTAGAATATTAATTTGCCTTGAAAAATAAACACTAAAGCCTTAGAATTGAGATGAATTTACTTTGTAAAGTCTAGAAGAAATAAGAATCTGCCTTAATGAAATGAAATGAATTTCTTATAAATATTTGAGTCTTCCATTTTTTGTGATTATAATAATCCCACTTAGGATTTTTGTCTTGTTGGAAGAATTATGCTTCATTCAACATCTGTTGAATTGTGGGATTATTATAATCACAAAAAATGGAAGACTCAAATATTTATAAGAAATTCATTTCATTTCATTAAGGCTGATTCTTATTTCTTCTAGACTTGACAAAGTAAATTCATCTCAATTCTAAGGCTTTAGTTTTTATTTCTCAAGGCAAATTAATACTTGGGATTCTGTGGTGCGAAATGCTGTTATATTTGCTCATCTATCGGTTGAGGGGTTGGGCCAAGGATAGTATATAGCTATTATATACAGCTATACACTTTTCTTGAGGATGGGCAACACACTTTATTATCCTAATAAAGCCTTGATATTATTATTCTCTCATGATGAGTAATTTCAATTACTGTTATTATCCTCAGCATCACTAAACAATAATTTTAAATTGTTTATGCTCATTTGAACTGCTTTCCTCTCCTCTCCAATAATCTTCTTCATCTTCTTCTCTTTCTTCCCTTCTTCTCCTTCTTCCCTTCTTCTTTTTCTTCTTCCTCCTCCTCCACCCTCTTCTTCTTCTTCTTCCAATTCTTATTCTTCTTCTTCTTTTCTTCAAAATTCTTCTTCTCCTTCTTTTCTTCTTCTTGTCCTTCTTTCATACTTCTTCTTTTTCCCCTCTTCTTCATCTACTTCTTTTTCTTCTCCTTCTCCCTCTTCTTTCTCCTCCTCCTCATCCTCTTCATCATTCTTCTTCTTCTCCTCCTTTTCTCTTTATTCTTCTTCTCCATTCTTCTCTACCTTCTTCCCCTCCTTCTTTCCTTGTTGTTGTTCTTCTTCTTTTTCTTCTTCTTCTTCTTCTTCTTTATTCTTCTCTTTCTCCTACCCCTCCTTCTTTCCTTGTTCTTCTTCTCTTCTCTTTCTCCTCCTCCTTCATTCCTTGTTGTTGTTGTTCTTCTTCTTCCAACTTTTTCTTCCCTTGTTCTTCTTATTCCAGCTTCTTCTTTTCTCTTTTTTCTTGTTCCTCCCCTTCGTCTTCTTCTCTTCTTCTTCTTCTTCTTCTTCTTCTTTTTCTTCTCCTTCTTCTTCTTTCTTTTACTTCCTCTGTGTCTATGATGTGTCTGTATGTATACCTGTAACTCCTGGTTGAGCATTGTTTCCTTGAACAGGATGCGCTGTTAGCATATCCTATGAGCTGGTGATAGGCCAGTTCCGAGTGACCCACTCTGCAAAATATTGTCTCTGAGATTTTCATTATTTTATCATCATCATTACCGTTGTCATGATTTACACTTGTTGTGCTAACACTCTGTTGTGTTTCTTCCGCTTACAAAATACTACATTATCATGTCTGAAAATAATCTAACGGTATACCTGAGTACTTGTTAGCTCTGTGTTTCGAAGTCGATCTTGATTGTTCCAGGAAGTTGAATTACCAAAACTGTGACCAGTTCGTTGTGATAGTGTGCTGTTGATATTATGCATAAGTATCAGATTTGTTTATTGGATAATTTATAAGTTATAGTGATTTTAATCCATAATATTCAAAGGTGAGGTTAGGTTTGGTACAGAAGAGCCGAAATGTTCAGAAGATAGCAGTTTGGACTTTGTACTCAACACAATACAACAATATCTATATACACAATACAATTCGAAGTACGTCTGCTACAGCTGGGTGAGAGTGTTCTTATCTCTTAGTTTTGCTTTGTTTATATTTCGAACTGAATGAAAGATTACAGGACTTGGCCCATCTAATGATATCAGCTAGGCCTACTGCAGAATTAAAATAAATATTGAATAAAAATTTTTATTTAGGTACTAATTTGCTTTTAGCGAACAGAATCACCGTGCTTTTCCTTTCATTTCATTTCACCTTTTCTCATGCCTTTCTTTTCAGGAGCTACCTCATCTCATCCAATGCCTTGATAGCTCTCTTGGCGTTTCCTTCATTTCCTATCTTATCTATCCTTTTATTTCTTTCTCATCACTTGAGATCGTGATTCTTACCAAGGGATAGAATGACTAGGACCCGGAATGAATGTGACAAGGCGAGTAGTCACATACATCAAAGCCTAAATAATATGAAGGACGACCTAATTAACCAAGATGTAGCGGAATTGGCAGTAGCGGTTCATGGGATTTTATCAGTGATATGTGATAAGTATTCAAGCGAAGCAATAATAGATTTGGTGCCTGTAATTACGTCCCTTTTCAACAAATACGACGCGGCCATGAAGGTAAATAACGACTTACAACAATATCTCAGGGATATGGCTGAGGAAAATAAGTTGTTAGTAACCTCCTTAGAAGTAGAGAAAAACAAAAGAAAACTTGATTTTGAAGATTCTCTGCATTGCGAAGAATTAACTGATAAAGAAATAGAATCCCTTAAATCGGAAATAAAAACTATGAAAACGAGTCAGGCTACATTGAGACAGGAACTAGCAACAAAAAATGAAATTATTCGTCTTCTGAAATCAGATAGTGAATTTCCACCCTTATCTCAACCAGCATCCGAGATAGGTGATTTTATTACACCCAAACAAAGTTTTAAATCGAGAAGCTGTACTTCGAATCCACCAGTTCAAACTGAAAATAGATTCGCAGTGTTGGGGAGGAGTGATTCGCGTTTCGCTTTGCCTGCAAACAGAGTTACTGTGAACAGAACGCGGACACGCGAGTCTGCGGCGCCTGTTTCTCAAACGCAGCAAAAAAGGTCTACTAGAACTCGGACTTTCAATATTCAGTTTTACGCTGATAGCCAAGGGAGAGATGTCTATAAACATTTCAGAGATGAGAATCATACACTCTCAAGCATGATTAAACCTGGAGCAGGATTCAGGGAGGTGGTGAAGGAGACTGGTGAGGTGAACGCCAATGATGTGCTTGTTTTTCTTGCCGGCACAAACGATATAGCCTGCAATGAGAGGAAGGAGCTACAATCTGCGCTTAGAAGTAAACTACGCGACCTGCAGAGCCGACGTGGAGGTCATGTGCTGGTGTTCTCGGTGCCTCATAGGCATGACCTGCCGAGATGGTCTGCGATCAACAAGGAAGTCCAGAGAGCAAACAACGAGAACTTCATTCTTTGCAAAAAATTTAAAAATGTTTCATTTGTTAATATAACGAATATAGGAAGAAGATTCCATACATCAAATGGCCTTCATTTGAACTCTTTAGGCAAAAAGTTTGTCTCTCAAAAGATTTTAGAATTGGTGCATCAGCTAGCCAACACAACGGAACTAGTTCTTGACCCAATCCCCTTGAAACACAATAACGTCAATCATTTTTTAGGGCACAATCTGATGAAATAAGATCAAGTAGAAGTGATAGTGATTGTATGAATCCAAACAACAAGGGTTATCCTAGCTTAGAAACAAACAAAAGCAAAACAACAAATTTGAAGAAAATAAAAATGTTTTTAATAAATATTTGTTCTCTAAGATCCAAACTAAATCAACTAGAGCTAATCTTATCAGATAATTCTACTGATGTTGTGTGTATCAATGAGCATTGGCTTAGTAATGATGAAATTAAACTTTATGTTCCAAGTGGTTTCACCCTAGCTGCCTCGTACTGCAGGTCTCCCCCACTCACACATGGTGGCTCATCCATATTAGTCAAAAACTCAATCAAATATAGTTCTATGAATGTTAGTAACTTTTGCGTAGAGAAGGTTTTCGAAATATCAGCCATAAAACTCGTCCACAATAAAGGTATAATAATAAGTGTATACAGAACACCGGACTCCAATATTCAGGACTTTCTCAGCAAGCTAGAAGAAGTTTTAAATTATATCACTGAGAAATCCTACTCTTTCATTGCAATTGCTGGAGACTTTAATCTTAACATTCTTGAATTACATAGACCTGAAATCCAACAATTTTTAAATGTCATGAGATCCTTTAATCTGTATAACGTGCACTCCCTACCAACAAGAGGAAAAGCAAGCTTGGACAATATATATACATGTGTCAAGTCCGAACGTATTGAGTGTAAACTGTATGATCAGGATCTGATATCAGACCATGCAGGTATATTTGCTGATCTCTCCGTAGATATTGTCAGAAATTTTAAAAATAATAACAATGAGACAGAAATCCATAAAAGACGTCTCATTACAACTAATAGGCTTAATAACTACAAAAAATGTCTCTCTAGTTATAACTGGTCATACATATGCAATGTCTGTGATACAAATTCTGTGATGTCTATGTTTATTAATGTTTTAAAGTCCTATTTTGATATACACTGTCCTGTAATTAATTATAAGCCAAAGTCTAAATCTAGTCAGAAAAACTGGTACACGCCTGAATTAAAGCTCATGAGGGAGCACCTAATGATGCTGTATAATGTTTGGAAGATAACTAATACTGAAAATGCCAAAGTTATATTTAAGAATTACAAAAAACAATATTGTATAGCTATTGATAGAGCGAAAATTATGGCAAATGATGATGTTATCTGTAAATCCTCTAATAGGAGTAGAGCAGCATGGAAAATTGTAAAGAAGGAAATAGGAAATGACTCAGCTCCTCAAAAAATTAATATTTCACCAGACATACTCAATGACTTCTTTGTTAATGTGCCAAATACTGTATCCAAAGATCTAAACCAATCTTCGGTGACCTATGCTGAACTATTGCATAATTTTAAGTTTGCTGAGGGTATTAATAGCAGCACTCTTGAATTCTCATTTAAAGTGGTCAAACCTGAAACTGTGATATCCATTGTGAATAATTTAAGCTCCTCAAAAAGTGAAGACTGTTTTGGTCTATCGAATTTTATTTTAAAAAATATAATTGAATCAATTTTGACACCATTAACTCTGATGATAAATATAGTCTTACTCACTGGTCAATTCCCCGATTGTTTGAAACTATCATTGCTCAGCCCAATCTTCAAGAAAGGTGATCGAGAATTACCAGAAAATTACAGGCCAATAGCAATTGTACCTATCATAAGCAAAATAATTGAGGCCTGTATTTTCTATCAAATGTACGAATACTTCTCAATCAACAAATTGCTGAATGTAAACCAATTTGGTTTCAGACCTGACTGTTCAACTGCAATGGCCGTTGAAAAACTAGTCAACTTCATCCTGGATGAGTTTGAAAAGAGAATGGTTGTAGGGGGAAAAATGCTAGACTTGAGTAAGGCTTTCGACATTATACCACATAATATTCTCTGTAGGAAGCTTGAATACTATGGGGTCAGAAACAAAGAGCTTAAATTGATCGAAGACTACCTTAGCAATAGATATCAAATTGTTAAACTTAATGATGAAAGATCTGAAGCAAAGAAAGTATTGGCTGGAGTGCCGCAAGGTTCAGTCCTTGGACCTTTTCTGTTTTTGGTCTTTGTTAATGATTTTAATGATAATGTACCTTGTTTTTCTGTGCTATATGCTGATGACACCACCATTCTTAGTGCCAACAAGAGTGTAGACAATGTGGTGGACAGTTTAGATGCATCAATTGCAAGTTGTAAAGAGTGGTATAGTGCGAATTGCATGGTTCTCAATGAGGGAAAGACAGAAAATATAATTTTCACACTTAGAAATAACTTAAACGATATCCACCAAACATGTATGAAACCTGTCAAACTATTAGGCATTGTATTGGATAGTAAATTAAGCTGGTGTAGTCACATTGAGCACTTATGCAAAAAGCTATCAAGAGTCATTTTTCTCTTAAGAAAACTAAAATCCTGCGTTAGTTGTGATACTTTGATTCTTACTTATTATGGTTTGTTCCACTCGCAACTAAACTATGGTCTTAGACTTTGGGGTAATAGTAGTGAGGTGAAAAAAGCATTTGTATGGCAAAAAAGAGCTATTCGTTGTATTGCTGGTTTGAAGAGTCAGGAAACATGTAGGAACAGCTTCATAGATTTGAATATAATGACCCTTCCATCTATGTATATCTATGTCAATTTAATATATGTAAAAAAAAATATGAAATTTTTCCATAGACATAGCCATCAACATGAGTATCAGACCAGACACCGAGAAAACCTAGTAACTCCAAGTATCAGGCTACACAAGTCACACAGAAGTCACAAGTATCAGCAATATATTTTGTTCAATAAACTACCTCAATCAATCAGAAACCTGCCATATAAAGTATTTGCGCTTACTGTATCATACTGGCTGAAAAAACAAGCATTTTATTCAATTGAAGAATTTCTCGCCCATGACTTGAGAAGTTTGACGTACCGGTATGGTTTGATGTATCAGCAATAGTTTTTAATAAATGTTTTCTGATTTATACTTTAAGTATGTTTTATGTTTGTAATTTATGTTTCAACATGCATACATGTTAATTATGTTTCTTGCATACTTAATGTTTATGACTATTTGACAGCTTATTGAATAATATGCTCATTTTAATTAATTCTTTTTGACTCGACTGTAATATAAGTCTTAATTAGATTAGTGACTACGACCTATTGTACGCTAGTATAAGATAAACTTGTACTGTACTTAATGGCGAATAAAATCTTGAATCTTGAATCTTGAATCTGCGATTTCATTCCGCTTAAATGTGTTGAGATTGGATTCATCTACGGTATAGTAAATTTAGTAAATTCATATATAGTATAATATAATATTACATAATATAAATTTTAGTAAATTAAATATAGTAAATTCATATTTACGGATGTAGTAAATTCATAATAAAAGTAGGGATTCAAATAGTGTAATTTAGATGGAACCGTGAATTAGTTTGAATTTCAAGGGAACAATACGCAAGCTTCAAAATGTCGGCCTCTTGCTTGAAACACTGCGATTGCTCAATGGCAACTTATGAACAGTGGGAGTCACAATCAACAGCCCAATCAGCCAATAACCAATCAGAGAGAGGTATACGCTATCCCCTCCCCCTCAATAATATCAATCCCAGAATTCTCTCTTGAGAAGTTCTACTTCATTTCGTTTGAGGCTGAGGCCCGGTTGCTCAAAAGCTGGTTAAATTTTAACCGTGATTAATTTCACAAGATCCAATCAGAGAAGGTTTTTTTCGAAAAGAAGGCTTATCTGATTGGTTCTCTAGAAATGAATCACGATTAAAATTTAACCGGCACTGAGTGTTTTAATTTGATAATGTCCTAAATTTATTTCTCAACCAGTATTGGTACGCGTAAACACCTATATCCAGTAATCAGGCTTGAATATACAGTATTTGTGAATATAATTCACTTACGCTGTGCAATTCCCATTCCCCATATCTATTTTGCTTTTCGCCGTATTTATAACAATGTATTACTGTAGCCCCATCAATAAGAATGACCCAGATCTTGAAGCAAAATAAAGATCCATTTCAATATTGTTTTCGATGCATTGACTTTCAAGTCATGCAATTCTCATAGCACTGAGTGTCTTGCAGAACTATTTTTGAATGCACAGTGGATATTTTGTGATTGGCTCTAGCAAAGTCAACTCTCAGTAATCTGCAGTTATTTTTAAATTCTATCACTTGTCATATCGATGTTTATTTCCAGTACTTTCTTGGAGATTTGAAGATATTTTCTATTCTGTAATATTCTCTCACATGTTTGGGCGCTCTTGATTTCCAATTCGAATACTTTTCTATTATGGGGCGTTTCCCCATTGGGGAACACATGAATTGGTAGAACACATTTTATTGAATAAACCACATTATAAATCCATCACAAATATATTTATACTTAATACTTTGAATGCTTAAGAAGATAGTATTCTGCATTATGTAATCATCTTAATTTAAATTTCGTAATAATCTATTTGCTTCATACAAAACCAAGTAGTGAATATGTATCACAACAGCGATATTTTGGGAGATGAACTGCGACCAAGAATATTATATAGATAGTATAGATAGTAATAATATAAGCTATATAGGCCTACTATCCTTGAACTGCCACTGGCGGTTCTATTCATTGTATCGCTTTTATTCGCACCTTATAATATAGAGATCCATTTAAATGACTGTTGGTTGATTGTTTTGCACCTTAATTTGACGATAGATGATATAGTTGCGGTTCAAATGCTTGCAAATTAGAAAGTGGGCTAACTGGCTGACGATTGTGGTCGCACATTTAGAAAGAGAAAAAAGAGGTGACCGAGAGAAAAAAGATGTCTAAAAGAGAGAGATGGAGTGTTTAACAGTGCAGAGTCTATACAATGGTCATGAAGAGGATAGTATTTGTTCAGTGCACACAACATAGAGACAGGTAGCAATTGCGCATTCAAGCATTTGCAGGTGTAACAGTGATGGTAATAAATAGCTATAAAAATCAGAGTAGAGTATATAGTATAGTAGAATGTAGTATAATATAGAATATATACTCTATAATATAGAGTATATAAAGTACTCTGATGTGAATGCGTGCAATGACGCGTAGCTACTCAACTAGAGTCAGTTTCACTTTAAAATGTCAGTTTCAGTTAGAAGGGGCGCATTGATGTTATTCATTAGGAATGTTGACAGTGTGGAGTGAAATCCATTTGTTTGGTTCGCTCGCCCTGTTACGCTCTATTTTACGCTAACAAAACTCAACAAAACTAGTCAACTCATCGCCTTTCCACGCATTGTTTCTGCGTTTCCAATCATTGGCGATTTTAGTTGTGTTTTAGGAAAAACTGTTGCAATTTTCAGGAAAAATTAGAAAAATCGTGAAAAATTTGAAGATTTTTATTGCACGTA